>NC_054554.1:0-300000 GCF_017654505.1 Polyodon spathula
AAACCAGTCAGTATCTGATGTGACCACCATTTGCCTCATGCAGCGCAACACGTACAAAAACTGCATTTGTATTATTATTCCCAGTGGCTAAAAGGCAATAACAGCGTAGGCTTAGAAACAATAAAACAATGTTTTTAAAAGCCCTCAGGACAAGTAGTGACAACCCCTCTTTGAGGGCTTCCTGTCCTCTTGTAGGAAGTGTCTCTTTACTTTAACAATACCTGAGCTTGGAAGGTACATATTTTAAAGTGCTCTGATTTGCAGCACCGCTGTTCAGCCCACTCTGTGATGTTTTATGTTCTGTTACCAAACAACCGCTGACTTGCCCGGTCCCAATAGCGGGTAGCCGTTCTAGCGAGGTAGCTTCTGAGAATGCACTCTTTTGAGAAGATTGTGCGAGTAAGGCTTGTGTTGTCGAAACACAAGAAGTGGCTTCAAAGGGCTTTTTTGGGAGAGCACACGGTATGATGAGGCGTACAGAGCAAAGGGATACTGCAGCTGTTTAGTCTCGCTTACAAAGGCTCACTCCCGTTTCTCTCTCATCCTCACTTCCTGTACCCCTACATAAAGGTGACCCTTAATCAATATAGCCAGGGAAATCCCCCCCCCCGTCAAATCGCACCCTGCTGATCAAAGCTCACAAAGAGAAGCCACTCAGCAAACAATCACAATAAACAAACATCACAAGCGGGTCCGGCCGCTCATTACTCATTAACAATGCGGGATTCAAAAACAACCGCGGTACGGAATAATAAACAAAGTAAGCGGGCTGCATTCATCTGGTTTAACGAGCTCTGTCACTCGTAGTCTATGCAAATCAATAGCAAACGCCTCATCGCTTGGCTTCCTTCTTCCACAAACAAACTTATTACATGAAATATAGTAGTTTCACACAGAGCCACGCCTCCGGATCTCATTACTTAAGAACATAAGAAGATAAGAAAGTTTACAAATGAGAGGAGGCCATTCCGCCCATCTTGCTCGTTTGGTTGTTAGTAGCTTATTGATCCTAGAATCTCATCAAGCAGCTTCTTGAAGGATCCCAGGGTGTCAGCTTCAACAACATTACTGGGGAGTTGATTCCAGACCCTCGCAATTCTCTATGTAAAAAAGTGCCTCCTATTTTCTGTTCTGAATGCCCCTTTGTCTAATCTCCATTTGTGACCCCTGGTCCTTGTTTCTTTTTTCAGGCTGAAAAAGTCCCTTGGGTCAACACTGTCAATACTTTTTAGAATTTTGAATGCTTGAATTAGGTCGCCATGTAGTCTTCTTTGTTCAAGACTGAACAGATTCAATTCCTTTAGCCTGTCTGCATATGACATGCCTTTTAAGCCCGGAATAATTCTGGTCGCTCTTCTTTGCACTCTTTCTAGAGCAGCAATATCTTTTTTATTTGGCAAGAGGCTGCGGTCCCCTCTGCTGTTTACAATTGGTAGTGAACTTTAGCGAGACAGACAAGGCTTTAGCTTTCATTTCCTATCCAGTGCTGCTGGTGCCTTGGTAAGGAACGCATTGTGCTGCTTATTAATGGGTAAAGTTTTTTTTATGATATAACCTCGTATTACACATTTTTTTTAAATAGATTTTCAGTATTTCAGTTTGTCGTTCCACTTGTATTGTGTGTATCAGTGCAACAGTTACAAGGGAAGGAGTTTTAAGATTTGTCTGACAATAAGATTGAATATCTTATAAAATTGTTCATGCAAAACGCATCCTAGGTGTTATCTAGCTACCTTTTATTCAACACCTGTTTCAATGTGTGCTTAAACTAATAAAGCTTAGTATAGGGGCTTATGCTTCAGTACAGTAATGGAAGAGCAGCCTACCTACAAACCACATAGAATTCAGAGTGTTCTTCAGACGTACACAGCTGAGTTCACAGGCCTCAATTAGCAGCTATCCTGGACTACATAACGTAACCTAAACAAGGTAGGGCTGGAGAAAACACTGTACTGTATATTTGGAATGATGTTACTTGTGTAAAAGCTATGTAATGCGTATGTATGTATATGTATGTGTGTATAGAAGACACATGTTCAGGGGTTAAGTTGTTGATAAGTCAGCACGCTTCCAGCTGTACTAAAGCAAAGCTTCATGTCTACATTAGTGCTACAAAGCAAATGTCAATTTCTGGATCACATCAGGTACAACGCTGAGCCATCCCTCAGAATTATTTCAATCCAATGTTTTTCTTATGCACTGCATTATGTGTCGCTGGACAGGCGAGGAAAATGGTTTTGAACGAGAAACAGAATCTAGTTCCATAAAGTAGCTTTACTCATGTCAAACATGCTACTGCATTCCAGGCATAGTGGCTGATTTCAATCAGTGCCGGTCCTGTCTGCCGAATGTTATTCTCTCAGTCCTGCTCTACCCAATGTTATGGGAATGATCGAAATACGATGTACATATTTTGTTCAAAAATACATTTAATAACAAATGCACAAAGATTACATTTTTTGACAATGACAAAAACAAAATTACATTTATTCACTGCGGCTGTGGATTTCTGCTGCCAGACAGTTTTTTCAGTTATCGTCGTGCCTTCAGCGGCCCCCGGACCAGTCAGTTCTGCGGGGCAGGAACCTTCCGCCGCACCGCTTTTAGCAAGCACTGCTGAGCTGCTGGGTACAGTCGCTGGCAGCCCTCGACACAGGCTCTGATGGCTCCCACCACGGTCTCCTCCTTCATCTCCCCGGTGGAGAGCAGCCCTGAGATCTGGTTTAGGGTGGGTAGCAGCGCCACAGTCAAGCTCCCTTGGTTCTCAGTCGACTCGTCCCCGGTTTCCTCGCAGCAGGTCGGGTCGAGCAAATACGCAGCACCGTCTTGTCTTAACGAGCATCCGATTACCAAGTCGTACATCTCGATCCCGGCATCGGCCAGAGCTAAGGAGGCGCAGGTGATTGCGTGTGCCAGAGCAGAGCCGTCATTCTCCAAAACCAGCACGTTCACCTCGATCTGCGACCGCGGGTACCTGTGCAGGCAAACCCCGGGCTGCAGGCTCTCCTGCAGGCTCAGGGTTAGGTCTTTCTCCTGGCTGCCCTGGATCCATGGGCACCGTTTCGCGCAAGAGAAGGGAGCGAGTCGGAAAGCGCACACCAGCCTGCCCGCCCTCATATCCAGCTCGTCTTTCCTCTCCGTCTCGCGCGGTCCGTACACCGAGCAGATCAGCTTCGTGTTCCCAGCCTCGATATAGGCAGAGCCCTTGGCCTGGCTCACCAGTCCACAGCGAGCAAACATCGGCCTCGCATCCACCTGGCCCCGCCGCCTGCCGTCCGCCCGTCTTTCTGACTCGCTTGTCTGGGGGACCCGGGTCTGCTGCACGAACAGCCAGGGCGACTGGGATTCCTCTGGTCCCCGAACTCGCTTATTATCCACCGGCATGGCCCAATCAATTTAAGTGAAACTCAAACTCTTAGACCATAGATAAAATATATAGTTGAAATCTAAAACGTTAAAAATCACAGGGCCATCTAGTGGGCTGGAGTGTTTGGTTCACGCACTCATTCAGTCATTTGTTCAAACAGTTGAATTATTGCCACGACCTCCATATTGTTAGCAGTCTCTGTTGCAATAAGTATACCCCAATGTTTTAGAATTTTCATCAAGTAGAAATGACATATTTATATCACTGGCGCCTTTATTACATTTTATTACACACTGACTGATTATTTCTCTTGATTTATCACCGCAGATAGACGTGTGTATTTGCGCGTTTAATCCTGGATTTACAATGCAGTTAGGTCCTGTAGATATTCATGGTAGCTGCTCTGCCCTGTTGAATCAGCAGGGGCCGGTTTTTCAATATTTTTGTAATCGGATTTTCGTGTTTGATTTGGATTATATTGTGCAACCGGGTATTTCAAAATATCAAAATGTGATCGCGATTACTGCGATCCGGATTTCGTTTTGGTAATCCGATCGCACTTTTAATCAAGATTAAATGTTGCAATTGGGTTTTTCAGAATTTAAAGAGGAGATCAGGATTACTTAGATAAAAAATACCAGCATTATTGTGTTCCTACTGCAGAGGTGGATTTAGCTTTTAAATTATCATAGAACAGCGACATTTTGTTTGAATTGTCATAGGAAACACACGCTATGTGTCCAAATCGATTGTTAGAATATCATATTTACATATTTATTTAAGTTTTGTATCCATGCAAGCAAAGAGGAAAACACGCATAGTGGTATAGCTTTAGTAAAACTACATACGCATACGTCTCCTTAAAGCTCGTCTGAGGTGCCCTGACTCCCGACTGACGAGGAAGACGAAGAAGAGGTCTAAAAACACCTATCCTTTTTCGAGTGTTATCTTTATTTAGTTTAGATGTAGTTATTTAATTTCTGCTAAATAGGCATAAATAAAATAACAATTTGCTTGTGTTATATGCACACTAACATTAAAAGTGATTTAGATTTCATTAAAAAAATACAACAAAATTGTGTGTTAATCATTATTACCACAATCTTATTTAAATTCTTATATAGCGTCTTTCATAGTAGATAACCATCACAACAACTAGGGTGTGTGACTGAGATTATATCATAAATAAGGCCTTTAAAAACAACAACAACAACAAAAATGGATTTCGTAATCGTGATTATTGTTATCTGGATAACTGTAAACCAGCAGTGACAATTTGTGAAAAACCGGATCAGAATGATCCAGATAAAAGTAATCTCGATCACAAAATAACAAATTAGCTGTTTTGAAGAACCGGCCCCACGAGAACGAATGCCGCATCTTCCGCACAGACACTATGCAATCACGTGATGCCTGTTACAGCGCAGTTGCATCAGCCTTACATGCCGTGCACACAACCCTCAGACAGGGCCGTGATATTGTGGGCGGATTGACGGCGCCTGCAGACAATCAAAATGACATATTTTTAAATGTGTGCAATAAATAACCAATAGGGTAAGGTGTGGGCTGGGCGTTTGCTGTTTGCACACCAGTGACTGTGTGGTTTCATTGTGGTGCTGGACTGTGTGAGAGAAAGATTTGATCTGAGGAAGAGTAAGTGTTTCTCAGTTTATTCCGTGTTTATATATTGCTGTAACTGCGGTTTATTTAGCTGGTAAGTGTGCGATATATATAGATATATATATATATATATATATCATATATATATATAATATATATATATATATATATATGTATATATATATATATATATACACACACACACACCACCACCAGACTATAAACACTTCTATAATAACATCTGGACGTCATGAGAATGTTTTAGAGAAGCTAAAATAAATCTAGAGCTTACATTTAGTACAACTAATTAAAAATAAAACATAAAACAGGGACTTGAGAACAGCATTATGGCTGAAGATTGAATTGTGCGTTCCCGTGGGTTCACACGGCCACCAATTCAGTTGAATGATTTGAACCTGTAGTTCCATACTGACAGCTGAGAAAATACTTTATACACAATTACAGTTTGACATATGAAGTTTGAAATAACTTTTAACTACATGTTTGCAATTACTTATATTTTATTTTTGGATAGTTTATTCAGCTGTTTAAAATCACTACAGCTTTGCGTGTTACAGTTTTGCTACAACGACAACCACTAGGGATGCAACACAAGGTTCTGCAAGTTTGGGAATACAAGAAACGAGATAGACGTGCTTGCACGGGTTTGTGCATCTGCAGTGCTTTGTATGAGGATGTATGGGGATGCAACGGATTTGATAGACAGAGTAGTAGTCCATTTGTAAAGGAATGAGTCTATCTGTGCAGCCTCCTCTCATAACCCTGTTTCCTCAATTCCAGCCTTGCACATCCTTTCCAAGATGAACTCCACACTGACAGCTGCTCAGATACGACAGAAATTTATTGACTTCTTCAAGAAGCATGAGCACCAGTACGTGCATTCCTCCTCCACAGTCCCTCTCGACGACCCCACGCTGCTCTTTGCCAATGCTGGCATGAACCAGGTAACCTGCTTATCTTCTCGTTCCTGTGCAGCCCCTCGTGCTCTGATCTCCTCTCGTTCCTGTGCAGCCCCTTGTGCTCTGAGCTCCTCTCGTTCCTGTGCAGCCCCTCGTGCTCTCATCTCCTCTCGTTCCTGTGCAGCCCCTCGTGCTCTCATTCGTTCCCGTGCAGTCCCTCATGTGCTCTCATCTCCTCTCGTTCCTGTGCAGCCCCTCATGTGCTCTCATCTCCTAACTCATTTCTGTGTTGTCTGTACCTGCAGTTTAAGCCAATCTTTCTCAACACCATTGACCCATCTCACCCCATGGCGAAATTGCGAAGAGCTGCTAATACCCAGAAGTGTATCCGTGCCGGGGGAAAGCACAACGACCTGGACGATGTGGGCAAGGATGTCTACCACCACACCTTCTTTGAGATGTTGGGCTCCTGGTCCTTTGGGGACTATTTCAAGGTGAGCTTTCCTCCCTGCAGTGTTGCAAGCTCCTGTAATATCACATACAGTATCATGCATTGCACAGCCACTGTGCATGATCTAAAAGGGAACACAGTTTGCTTCAGTCAGAATTGAACTGAGATCAGTGGGTATTGGAGGAGAAGTCAGAAAGGTAATTGGGATCAATCCATGTTTCTCTCCACATTGAATCTTTGCACATTGGTTGCTGATTGCTTCCCTTATGCTGGTTCTGTTGATACCACAGCACCTGGCCTGTGAGCTGGCCCTGGACCTCCTAACAAAGGAGTTTGGGATCCCAATCGAGAGACTGTATGTTACCTACTTCGGAGGCCATGAGGAAGCGGGGCTGGAGCCAGACTTGGAATGCAAACAGATCTGGCTGGACTTGGGGTGAGGAGAGTGCTCTCTGCTGCAGGGAGGTGCTGGAAACAAGACTCCCAGTGCAAAGCAGTTTAAAACACAAATGCATTTTATTTGATGCAGGTACAGCCTGAATACACAGAAAGTAGCATATTAATTGCAGAGTTGTCGAAAGGTTATTTAATCTTCAATTTACCAGGAATGAATCAATAAAACACTGGTGGCAGTGTCAGCCTAGACCTTGCCTGAGGAGTTTTTACTTTGTTTTTGCAGATTTGCTATTTTTCTGTGGCAATGTCAGGAATACACAAAGCTGTATTGCATTTGATAATTAGCAAACACATTCCAGCTGCTTCGAAGATGACTGTCCATGCTTCCCTCTCTAGTGTGGATGACAGCCGGATCCTGCCTGGCAGTATGAAGGATAATTTCTGGGAGATGGGGGACACGGGCCCCTGCGGCCCCTGCAGTGAGATGCACTTCGACAGGATTGGGGGCAGGGACGCTGCGCCCCTCGTCAATCAGGATGATCCTAATGTGTTGGAGATCTGGAATCTGGTGTTCATCCAGTTCAATAGGTACCCTGCAAGCCCTAATCAAGGGCTGTGGGACTTGAAAATACTGTTTGATTCTCCCATTTGCAGCAGTAGCATTGCTGAACATATGCACACACACCATGCTGGCATGCATGTGAAAGTGCTGTACATGGGAACACTGTGATAGTGCTGTACATGTCTAGTGCATGGGGACATTGTGATAGTGCTCTGCATGTCTAGTACATGGGGACATTGTGGGGACTGCTGATTGAGTTCTTTCGTTGTGTTGTAGGAAGTCATTGGAAATGACAGATTGCATTTGAATAGTGCTTGATGAACTATGTTAGCAGTTGTGGGTTCCAGGCAGTTTTTTTTTTAAAAGGTTTAATTTGAAAGCCTGCTGATGATGTGTGTCGCTGTATGCAGAGAGTCAGATGGGCTCTTGAAGCCACTGCCCAAGAAGAGTATTGACACAGGAATGGGTCTGGAGAGGCTGGTCTCTGTCCTGCAGAACAAGATGTCCAACTACGACACTGACCTGTTTGTGCCGTACTTTGAAGCTATTCATAAGGTGAGTGAGTGCTACAGTGAAACTGTGGAAATGTCCTGTACAGCTCTGTTTAGCAATGTTCCTCTTTCTGTATGTGTAAAGTGCTGAATCGCTATGTTAAGAAGGGGCTGGCTGGAACTCTAATGGTTTCTCTTGTGGCTGCAGGGTACTGGCGCCCGGCCGTACAGTGGGAAGGTTGGTGCAGAGGATACAGATGGGATGGACATGGCGTACCGCGTGCTGGCTGACCATGCCCGCACCATCACCATTGCGCTGGCTGACGGGGGCCGCCCTGACAACACGGGCCGGGGGTGAGCAGTGAACGCATTACTGTCCATGAGCAAGAAAGAGCTGATTCAGGCTGGTGTATATGGACCTATGCTCGGCTCCCCTTATCAGAAGTAAAATGTTATCTTCCAATGGGCCCAAGTTAATGCCCTCTGAAGGCTGCACTGTGCTGTGGTGCAGTGAAGCAGCTCCTCAGAGCTGTGCTGTTACCCTCCCTGCAGGTATGTGCAGTGAAGCAGCTCCTTAATGCTGTGCTGTTACCCTCCCTGCAGGTATGTGCAGCGAAGCAGCTCCTCATTGCTGTGCTGTTACCCTCCCTGCAGGTATGTGCAGTGAAGCAGCTCCTCAGTGCTGTGCTGTTACCCTCCCTGCAGGTATGTGCAGTGAAGCAGCTCCTCAGTGCTGTGCTGTTACCCTCCCTGCAGGTATGTGCAGTGAAGCAGCTCCTCAGTGCTGTGCTGTTACCCTCCCTGCAGGTATGTGCAGTGAAGCAGCTCCTCAGTGCTGTGCTGTTGTCCTCCCTTCAGGTATGTGCTCTGTCCCCCTGCAGGTACGTGCTCCGGAGGATCCTGCGGCGGGCGGTGCGATATTCCCATGAGAAGCTCAACGCCTCCAGGGGCTTCTTTGCTTCCCTTGTTGACGTGGTGGTGGATTCCTTGGTGTGTTGCATTCCTTTTCTCAGACAGCACTGGTCTTTGATAGTTTAGAACTGTTGAGAAATACTTGATTTATTTATTTTGTTACAGCTGGAGAATGTAGTTGGTGTACCGGTCAGAAATCAGGGATCAGGTCAATAGGTGTGGTTTGATCGTTGTCATTTTCTGTGCTTACCAGAAGACAGGGATTTCTTGCTTACAAACGTGTCAGGAAGCCTGCAGTAGAGGCACAGAAATGACCTTTTCATTCAGGGCTGTGGAGAACGAGCGGATGAGCTAATACAAGTGTGTGTATCTGCAGGGAGATGCGTTCCCTGAGCTGAGGAAGGATCCAGATATGGTGAAGGACATTATAAATGAGGAAGAGCTGCAGTTCCTGAAGACACTCAGCAGAGGACGCCGTATCCTAGACAGGAAGATCCAGAGCCTAGGTGATGTCAAAACCATCCCAGGTAAATGAGTGAAAATGATTGCAAGTTTATACAGTGTCACTGTGAGCATTCTCACCAACACAGTGAACACATTCTCCAGGCTTATAAATGTGCATCTTCATTTTAGAAATGCACTGTGTTCCTGACAGATTACACGTACAGTAGATCTGGTTCTGTAGGTACAGTGAGTGCCCTGCCCACAGTCAGCACTCCCCTGCCTCTCCCCAGGGGACACTGCATGGCTGCTCTACGACACCTACGGCTTCCCTCTGGACCTCTCCGCCCTGATTGCGGAGGAGAGAGGCATGGCTGTGGACCTGGAGGGCTTTGAGGAGGAGAAGAGAGCTGCGCAGGTGAGCTCCAAATCCAGGAACAATGTGTATCAATCACTGTTTTAATTTGGCATGACAGCTTTTCGTAAAGTTACACTTAATCGTGAATAAGCGTTAATTGGGTGATTGGTAAAGTGTGGAGCAGTAGTGTGTGTGTGTGCATGTGTGTGTGTGTGTGTGTGTGCGAAAGAGGGACCTGTTCAATAAGCTTGTATATCCCCAACTAGGCTGCTTCCCAATCCCATCCAGCTCGTTCACCCCCAATACCCACAATGCATTATGGTTAACAGACTGGTTTAATAAACCAAGTCCCTCTTTTTAGAGTGGAAACTTTAGATTTTTTTATTCTGACTTTTGTAATTATAGCTGTGCCAGGTGATGTATGTTACTGACAAAGTAGTCTCTATTTTCAATGTGTTTGTGTCACTGTGAAATTGTCCTTGGTCAAGTCCGACAGCAGTATTAATCCTTTTCCCTCTTCCCATCCTAGCTGAAGTCTCAAGGGAAGGGTGCTGGAGACGAGGATCACATCATGCTGGATATCTACGCCATTGAAGAGCTGCGCACAAAGGGACTGCCTCCCACAGACGATTCCCCCAAATACAAGTACCAGGCAGACGGCTCCGGCAACTACGGTACACAGGAATCCAATTTCAGAAGCAAACCCTTGCCTTGAGTGCAGAGCTGTTTGTAGATTTATTTTGATGCTGTATTGCTGGTGAGCTGACGCCTGTGTTTTTTGTTTGTGGATTTACAGAGTACGAGCTGGTAGTAGGCACAGTGTTGGCCTTGCGCCGGGACAAGGCGTTCGTGCAAGAGGTGACCACTGGGCAGCAGTGTGGGGTGCTGCTCGACCGGACCAGCTTCTATGCAGAGCAGGGTGGACAGACCTTCGATGAGGGCTACATGGTCAGAGAAGATGACGCCTCAGATGATGTAAGTTGACTTCCGTTACCTACAGGCAGGGATAGTGATGACAGTTGCAGAATTTCTAACAGCATGCTTATGGATGTGTGCAAGGAAGGACAGAAAACCCAGCTGGACCCAGAACAGGACAGGGCTGCTTTTGATTGGTAAGTGAGCTTTGCATATTGTGAGGATTAGAAGGGATTAGTTTGTATAGCTGTGAGGATTGGAAGGGTTCAGTTTGTATAGCTGTGAGGATTGGAAGGGTTCAGTTTGTATAGCTGTGAGGATTGGAAGGGTTCAGTTTGTATAGCTGTGCAGGATTGGAAGGGTTCAGTTTGTATAGCTGTGCAGGATTGGAAGGGTTCAGTTTGTATAGCTGTGCAGGATTGGAAGGGTTGGAAGGGTTCAGTTTGTATAGCTGTGCAGGATTGGAAGGGTTCAGTTTGTATAGCTGTGCAGGATTGGAAGGGTTCAGTTTGTATAGCTGTGCAGGATTGGAAGGGTTCAGTTTGTATAGCTGTGAGGATTGGAAGGGTTCAGTTTGTATAGCTGTGAGGATTGGAAGGGTTCAGTTTGTATAGCTGTGAGGATTGGAAGGGTTCAGTTTGTATAGCTGTGCAGGATTGGAAGGGTTCAGTTTGTATAGCTGTGCAGGATTGGAAGGGTTCAGTTTGTATAGCTGTGCAGGATTGGAAGGGTTCAGTTTGTATAGCTGTGCAGGATTGGAAGGGTTCAGTTTGTATAGCTGTGCAGGATTGGAAGGGTTTTGGAAGGCAGTTTGTATAGCTGTGCAGGATTGGAAGGGTTCAGTTTGTATAGCTGTGCAGGATTGGAAGGGTTCAGTTTGTATAGCTGTGCAGGATTGGAAGGGTTCAGTTTGTATAGCTGTGAGGATTGGAAGGGTTCAGTTTGTATAGCTGTGCAGGATTGGAAGGGTTCACTTTGTATAGCTGTGCAGGATTGGAAGGGTTCAGTTTGTATAGCTGTGCAGGATTGGAAGGGTTCAGTTTGTATAGCTGTGCAGGATTGGAAGGGTTCAGTTTGTACGGCTGTGCAGGATTGGAAGGGTTTGTTAATGCTGTGTTTGCTTTGCTGGTGCACAGAAGATGGAGTTCACAGTGAAGAACACGCAGGTGCGAGGAGGCTATGTCCTGCACATCGGGACTGTGTATGGGACCCTGAGAGTGGGGGAGTGTGTGCAGCTGCATGTAGACGAGGTAGGCACTCCGCTTCTTATTTCTTACTCTTAAGTACGAATTCCGGAGTTCCGTGATTCGCTCACTGGGAAAATGCTGTTTGTTCCAGGCCCGGCGGCGCCCCATCATGAGCAATCACACTTCCACCCACATCTTAAACTTTGCCCTGCGCTCGGTGCTGGGAGAGGCGGATCAGAGGGGCTCTCTGGTGGCCCCTGACAGGCTGCGTTTCGACTTCACTGCCAAGGGGGCCATGTCCACAAAGGAGATTCGTGCGGCCGAGGAGATTGTCAGCACCATGATCCAGGAGGCCAAGGTGGGAGAATCGGGGAGCGGGAGCGGGTATTAATCACACACCATTATTGGAGTCAGGGAGGGGGAGCGGGTATTAATCACACACTATTATTGTTTGTGTCATTTTCTTGTTTTTTTGTATGTATTTAATGTTGTGTGTCAAGGTGTCTGTTATATTAATAAGGGGTTTTGCCAGTGATATGTAGAACAGTTCTGTGTTGTGTAATATATAACAGCTGCACCTCCCTGTGCAAGTCAGTCTGTCTCTGTGCACAACTGCACATTGTTTTGTTAGAGGGCTTGTAAAGGTTTGCAAATGGGAGCTGCAACATTGTAAAAGGTGTCTGAGATCTTTCATTGTTTTTGTGCAGACGTTGTAACATTTTTCTCTCTCTGTTCTCTCCATTCCCAGCCTATCTATGCCATGGAGGCTCCCCTAGCAGCAGCGAAGGCGATCCAAGGGTTGAGAGCTGTGTTTGATGAGACCTACCCTGACCCCGTCCGCGTCGTCTCCATTGGCATCCCCGTCCAGGACCTGCTGGCTGACCCCAGTGGGGCCGCTGGTTCTCTCGCCTCCATTGAGTTCTGTGGGGGAACGTGAGTCTGTAGGAACAGGAATAGCAGTGGATGGCGCCCCTCAGTAATGTGTGTTAAACTGCAGAGGGTGCACAAGATCTCTTTGGTGTATAGATTAGAGTTTGCTGTCTGTCTGTTTGGAGGTTTTGCAGCTTCAGACGCTCATGGAGAGATAGATGGGTGGCTTCTGGCTCCTTTGCTAAACCCAAACCCGAGTGATATGTACCAGCCCTCATTAGCCGAGGGTTTCCAGTGCAGTGTGTTGGGGTTTTAACAGTGACCACCCGTCTTTGCTGACCAGTCCTCTCCTCTCCTCAGGCACCTCCAGAACTCCAGTCATGCTCAACCGTTTGTGATTGTGTCGGAGGAGGCGATTGCCAAAGGCATCCGGCGCATTGTAGCAGTGACCGGGCCTGAGGCACAGAAGGTAGGTGCAGACTTGAGGGGAGGGAGAGTCACACTGGAGCTCCACAGAGCAGAGACTTGAGGGGAGGGATGGAGGGAGATTCACTGGAGCTCCACAGAGCAGAGACTCGAGGGGAGGGAGGGTTGGAGAGTCACACTGGAGCTCCAAACACAAAGCCGTGGTCTGCGTCAGTGTGGAAGTTCCTGTGTGATTGAATTCTGTATGTTACTTTTCTCAGGCTCTGAGGAAGGCTGATGCTCTGCGACAGATCCTCTCTGCTCTTGATGAAAAGGTTAAAGTCCAGGCTGCTCCCAACAAGGACATTCAGAAGGAGATTGCAGACCTGACAGAGGTGAGAGGCAGGGGAGCTTCTCCACTCTGAGACCTGAACTCCTGGTGTGCTAGTATGCATCTGGATCCAGATCTCCACTTGTCCCTTGACTTTGTGTGTAATTGCAGGCTATTGGCACAGCAGTTATCCCGCAGTGGCAGAAGGATGAGATGAGAGAGTCACTTAAAGCATTAAAGAAGGCAATGGATGACCTGGACAGAGCAAGCAAAGGGGATGTTCAGAAGAGGGTCAGTAGTGAGTCAGTGAGACACTTCCATGTATAGACACAGTTCTCTACACAGTCTAATATACACGGACTGTCTGACATCTTGCTATAAGCTGCAGTGATGTAACCTGGTCTGTTCTAGTTTTGGGTCCCAAAGTTCATATGGAATAACTGATTTTCATAGCTGTGTTAGTTTTGGACAGTATATTGTTCCTATAGTTCTATTCCTAGTTTAGTTCAGTAGCGTATGTAGAAGTGGTCCTCACCAGTCTACATGTGGAGCTTGCTTCGAAAGATGCATTAGTCTCCTAAAGCGTTGCCGTGGTAATGAAACATTCTGTTGTGTTTCAGGTCTTGGAGAAAACAAAGCAGCTGATTGACAGCAGCCCAAACCAGCCACTGGTCGTCATGGAGATGGAGGCTGGAGCTTCTGCAAAGGTACCAGCATAGCACTTGCTCTCCTGCAGTCTCCCACACAGCCCTAGATTTCTATGCTGAGATCCTGGTTACTGTTATTAATGGGGATTTCTCCTGCCTGCTCACTTACCAGCCCAAGGAAGGTGGCTCATTCCTAACCCTGTGACCTTGCTCCCCAGGCCCTGAATGAGTCTCTGAAGCTGTTGAAGATGCACTCCCCCAAGACTGCTGCCATGCTTTTCACTGCGGACAGCGATGCTGACAAAGTCATCTGCTTGTGCCAGGTCCCTCAGGTAAGTGCTGTCTCGCATCACAGAGCCTGCCCCCTACAGGCTCCCCATACTCCTGCATGAAGACATATCTCACTCTGTTTTCTGTGCTGTCTCCCAGGAAGTGGCTAACCGGGGCTTGAAGGCAAGTGACTGGGTGCAGCATGTGTGCCCCCTGCTGGACGGAAAGGGTGGCGGCAAGGACGTGTCAGCCCAGGCCACAGGCAGGAACACACACTGCCTGCAGGAGGCACTGCAGTTGGCCAGTGATTTTGCCCGCCTCAAACTGGGCGTCCTGAACAACTAGCCCTGCATGGCAAAGAGAAGAGGCTTCTAGAGCCATCCTTGGGGTCTTGGGTTCATTTACTACCGCTTTCCATTCAGAAATTCCAGACTGGCCAAGCAGTCTGGATCATAGCTATTCTGGGAAAGGGATTTGAAGCCCATGTTTGCTCAGTTGGTGTTCTTACTTGAATTTCTTTTGGTGACTGTGGTAGTAGGGATTGTAGGGATGTTGGAATGTGTTAGCTGTACATTAATGTCATTAATGAATGAATAATGCATATCCTGTGTATCTCTGAGGCTCGGTGCCAGTGCTGCCCATAGTCTATGTGAACTCCTTGTCCATGGGAGACTGCAGTGCATGTAGCAGCTTGTTCCTGTAGGTCAAACTCTCAAGTCTCATTGGTGAATAAACACAAAAGCAATGAGCAAAGCTGTTTTCATTGTGTTTTGTGTCTTTCTTCTACAGTCCCTGCAGTTCATAAAATCCACCCATTATAAGAGTCAAGTGTCTTGTTTTAAATGGCTGGGAGACGCACTGCATTCTTCCAGACTGTGCTTCACAATAGTAACACTCCCATCCCTTCAGAGCACATCTCTGTGTGATTACAAAGGCACAAGCCGCTACTCCTGGATTCATTTCTTTATTTCTTTACAATAGTACTAGATAAAAAACATCCTTACAGCACATATAATCTGCTAGGTATAAAAGGGAGATAAAGCACAGTTTATTAAACATGATACAGCTTTTCACAGGTTGTGTTTAAGAATATATATATATATAATTCTAAATGTGCTGTACTTCAAAGTACTGAAGTGCTGGTGTACTTGAGAAAGGGGTTTGGCTACAAATCTTTGTGACTAGAATTTCAAGAGATTATTTGAAGGAAACAATTTTGGTGATTTGTATTGCGCAGGTTTAGGAGTGCCTTTGAGTGTTGCAGAGATTAGAAATGTCTTCTGAAAGCACAGTGAACTGAGCAAGAAAGTAACAGGAGAATGAGTTTACGTGTCTTCCTGTGACTCCTGGGTGTGTCTTTGTCTAACTCTTCAGGTGCAACACCTGCAAGGCACACGTTCATTCAGGTCTGACCAGAGCGATGCTAGGGGGCTTTGTCAGCAAGTTTATTTAGAAAATCCTGAAAGAGGATGTTCTCATTTGGACATCAATCCTGTCATTAACTGTTTTCCCTCAGGCCCCCGAAGCATTTGAAACGGTTCTCTTTCGGAATCCAGAATCCTTGCAGACGCTTGCTGCTACAGTACTGCGTGCTCGTGCTAGTACTACATCCCGAAAGCCTCTTGGCTCCAGATGTTTACAGCACTGATACAGCATTGAAACCCTGGGCAAGCTACAAGGTGTAGTGCTGTATCACAAGCGGCAGCAGGAACCAGACCACTGAGCCGCACTGCCTGCTCTCTGCACAACAGAAACACATTCAAATATTCTGATACCAAATGGCACCTGCCAAGGGGGGCAGCAGTAAGCTGATGGCCAGACAAGTTCTCTTGAAAGAAAAGGCATGCAGCTGCACTGTAAGGGAGTCCATTCATCCACAACTTTAACCACTCTGATGTTACATCCGAACAAAAGTAGAAACTTCTTAGTTCAGAAGGGAAACTTTGTAAAGAGGCACTGGGGTGTTTAACGTTGTAGATTAATTGCTGCTGGCACTCAAAGATCCCTTGGGTGGCATGGCAATGCTGCTCAGTGCTTCAGGGTATGGGGAGACCTCATTGTGGAAGAGAAGCCTGGGGGCCAGCAGTGGTTCAACAGCCTTCACATTAAGAAGAGACACCATTCCGGGGCTCTACCTTCCAAGCACAATCCTGCAGGCGGGTCGCAGGGACATTGAAAACGTCCTGATCGCTGTACATAATAGTCCATAAGGAAGGCAACACTAACCCCCCTCCCCTGACTTACTTATCCGCCCCAATACTTTTTGGAGGGTGATCGAAGTATTTTCTGTTTATTTAAAAGAACACCTTTTGGACAAGTTCATGTTCATTAAATGTAACTGCATGATAACTGGGAGTCTTCGCTTTGTTTCAAGTACTGAAAAAATTGAGTCTGGTCTGCTCAAGAGAATGGTCAGGATATTTGCCTGTCATTTGTGTTCAGAGATTTGAGAAGGCACTCTAGTTTCAATAGATAGCTGCAGTACAGCAGGCCAGTGGAGATCCAGATCAGAAGTACTACTTTTAAAATCATGACTTACACAAACACACACAGTCTCAGAAATAATAAGCATTTTTGTTCAAAGCAATCAATACTGAAGTGAGATTACAAAGCTGCGCCCAGCCAGCCCGTGGTTCCAATGCTCACAGTGTTTATAGAATCCATAGACACAGCTTCAGGAGCGGGGATAGTGAAACAAACCTATATTAAGTGAAATCTTTCACAATAGATACAGTTTAAATCTAGCCAGTGCTCATGCTGTTATGCACAGGGTATTGGAGGAACATGCTTGTTTCTGTTTGAGATCCAGACCTGAACAAAGAATAACACTTGTAAAGCAAAATGTTCAACTATAAGCAACAATGTAAAGTAGACTGGGTTGCTGCAAGAGGTATTATCTGAAATGTTCATTTAGCTGATTTACTGATATATATACATAGTTCTCAGATCTGAAATACTGAAAAGTAATAAGACATTTCTGAGTTATCTTTTAACACAAATTTGATAATTTCAGTAGTGCAGCTTCTAGCGTGGGGGATCCCAAAAACAGACACTAGGGGGCAGCTGCAGGTCTCACATTGTAATGCTTTTGTATCACCACAGGCAATACACAAAAACAACTAAATATTGATTAATATTCAATGGTGTAGCGCTAATCCAGTCATTGGTCTGGTCAATGGGCTCATTGCACAGCTTGTTGAGTTTACACTGATATGACTTCTAGTAAAAGGTACTGTATTTAAAAGATACATGTTTTAAGAAAT
The DNA here is from genome assembly GCF_017654505.1 of Polyodon spathula. Classification (NCBI taxonomy): domain Eukaryota; kingdom Metazoa; phylum Chordata; class Actinopteri; order Acipenseriformes; family Polyodontidae; genus Polyodon; species Polyodon spathula. The sequence continues at coordinate 17,407 of NC_054554.1, forward strand.
GATTCTGGTTTGAAGAATATGATTGCAGATGAACACAGCTCCCCCTAGTGTGTGTTCCAGGGATGTGTTTTGTGCGGGCCTGCATGAGAAGCAGGTGCTGAGTCTGTGTCAGGCAGTGATGCCAACCCTGCCTCCCTCAGAACCTGTGAGCCGCCCAACAGAGGAAACAGCAAGAGAGCTGAGGGTCACATCATCATGTAACAAGACCTTTGGGGTTTTATTGGCTGAGCAGGAGCGCACGATGATAGAAGAGTGAATCCTCTGCGGCTATGGAATCAACGATTATCTGAGGAGCCAAGACATCTTTTGAAAAGCTGTCCACTTTCAGCAATGCACTTTCCTGTTCGTGTCGTGACAACCCTCCGCTCCCACACTGGAGTTCAAGAACAGTCCTATCAGTGTTTTCTTCCTCTATTTGTCACAAGACCCCCCCTCCCGCTCTGGCTGCTCACTTCCCTCGGAACACTCGGATCTTGCCGGCCTCGGCCAGTGAGTTGATTATCTGGGCTTCGAAGTCTGCGTCGTGGACCCCTGTTTTTCTGAATTCACCGGCGTATCGATTCTGTTCCCAGTAATGGTGCCAGTTTCCCCGGCTGTCGGCACCAAACCCAAACACATTCACCTGGAAAACAACGAGGACAGAGAGACAGGTTCAGAAAGGACAACCTGGCTTTAATGCATCATCCTACTGATGTGGAACAGCAGTGGGCAGCAATGACACTCAATGCTGGGGCACTACTGGACCAGTCAGGGGTTTTGCTTTAAATCTCCTTCACAGTGAAACCCACCCCCACAGACTATGCAGCTTTACAGAACCCTATTGTCTTTAAATTAACAGCAATGCATGATGGGAGCCATGTGGCTGGTGCAGATGAAGCAGCCTCACCTCGTCACACACGTGCAGTGCGAAGAACAGGACCAGCATGCCGGTGGAGGGGTAGCGGCCGTGGTGCTTCGTCCAGCGCTCATGGATGTACTTGAAGAACGCCGGGTTATAGATCTGCACCTGGTTCAACAGAGCTGATTAAGAGACACACTCACAACACAGCCTGATTCTATCCCATAAAGAGCAATCAGTCCAGGTTTATATACAGTTACAGACACAGTTATCTCTATCAACAAAGCTGATTAAGAGACATACACACTCACACCACAGCCTGATTCTATCCCATACAGAACAATGAGATCTTTTAAATGAGCTCAGATTTATATATCACATGGCATCGTGTAGTTACAGACATGGCTAGCTCTCCCTGGACTGGACTCTTTGTTTGTTATGATTTAACCAAGGCACTGCCCTTCACCCTTTGATCCAGCGGGGGCCGGCGCAGTGGGGTCTTCACACACACCCCTGGCCTGCTCAGATGGCAAATGAAAATGTTTTTGGGAAGCTCTATGGATGCAAGTCTATTGATGTGGGTCTGTTAAGTGTTTGTTAGTTTACCTTGTCTTTGTCCACTCTCAAGAATTGCTTCACTGGTGCATAGGTGCTGGAAACAGAGAGAAAGGAGCTGGGTTAGAGTTCACTACCACGGAATATAGTGTGTCACTGATCCCCCAGAAATCTAAATGGTCTTTTACTGCACAAGAAGTGCTTAAGATTCACATTTAACTTTGGAATGCTATTGCAATGTTAACATGGTTAACACCATTTCTAAAATAAGGGATATCATTATAGCCATATTACTAACATGCATTTACTCATCTTAATGTAGTAATAATGGTGCCATCTTTCTTCTATGAGCACACTGAAAAGGAAACCCTCCACTACTGATGCAATGCAAGGTTTTAAAAGTCAGCGCTGCTGCAGAACACTGTGCACTCACAAGCGAATCTGCCCGGTGGAGAGGGCGCTGGTGATCCATAGCAGGTCCAGTGTCTTGAAGGGCACCAGCACAAAGCTCACATTGGCAGGCAGGTTCTTGGCGCTCTCGGGGTACATGAAGTGGTGGCTGGTGCGGCTGCCAGCGTCCTCCTCGTAGCCCAGTGTGGGAGCCAGGTTCATTCTGCACACACACAAGCTCTTCATGAATGCGTGCCCAGGCATCGGCAGCCCTTCCAGGTGAACACTCCGTAACTGTGGGCTTTGCTGCTTCATGGCAGTACTGTGCTGTGCAGGAATGCATGTCTAATTCACAGGCTGGACTAACCAGGTGTAAGACAAGATCATTAGCCACATGGTCAGACCCACTGACAGGCAACAGACCACCTAGTCTCTCCTGTGCCAGGAATGATTGGCTGCCCCTCTAAATATAGGGCTGGGCTTTATTTACAATACATCAGCACTGATTTCCCTCTTAAGGGACTCATTATATTACGTCGCAATGTATGAGCTTCAGGCAGCTTTGTTTGCTGCTGAATTATTGCAAGCAGATTGGGCCTCACACTGCAGCTCAGCAGTGATACAGACTGGGCACTTCCTTAGGCATACGCCTCTATACTGGACACTATATTGTGGCTCCCCATGCTTAATCAGTGACCAGGGAAGAAAAGCCGGCCTGGAAGAGCCAAGCCTTTGTTGGAAAACATGGATTGAGAATTGATTAGCTGTTTGCTACGCATGTGGACTGGCAGAGCTATACTGGTGTTTTTTTCTGAAAAGAGACTAATATTGCAGATAGCAGACTGTTTGGTTCAAATTGCATGTACTGCTTACAATTGATAGAGACCTTGTGTCTACAAGTTTCTTGCCAAGCATTGACTGCAAGCTAAAAAGATAACAATGCTGTGGACCAGAAGGGGCCAGGCTGTAAGATTTTGGAATGCAAAGCATAAAGGGGCTAAAAGGTTCCCAGGGACTGGCGTTGGACCCAGAGGTTCTCAGAGAGATCGAAAGAGATAATGCCACTGGGATCAAAGGGGCAGATTTATGGACCTTTTTTCTCCAGGAGTGTGAAGAATGCAGAATGGAGTTCAGAGGTTGTCACACTAGACTACACACACACACACACACACACACACACACACACACACTAAATTAACAGAATAATGTGTTGTACCTTGACCATTGTTTAAGTGTCAGAGAAAGGGGAGTTGGACCATCTATACAGAAGGGTATTTAATGTCATGCAAATATTGTAATGATGAGTATTCTGTTTGTCCTGTACCTGGGACCAGACTCCCTGCATATTTCAATAAACCTGGCAACTGATTGAAGAAAAGGACTCTGTGCATTTTCTTGAATCTACTTAATCACCATCATTTTTTTTAAGTTACTTCAGCCTCCATGCTGTGCTGGAAGGACCCTGAGAGGGGGCACTGAGAGGCAGCAGGTTGACATGAGCCCAGACACACGCACACAGGACGAGCAGAGCAAGCCTGTCAACAGAAATGGCTTTTCTGGGTAAGCAGAGGAAATTCTTTCTTTTAAATAAAAATGTGTTATTGAAAAATGTTACAGGGAGCCACGGTTGCCATGGTGACTGCTAGCCTGGAAGAATCATTTCCCCCTGAGAGGACCAGCATGCTCTTCTGGCTGGGAAGGAAGCTGATTAAAGGGCTGTCTGCTGTCAAACCCGCAGTCCACAAGCAGAACCACACACATTGAATTCCACTGGATGAATTGTAGATGGGAATCCAATTCATACCCAAATTCATTTAAATCAGGTATTTTGTAAATTGTATACAAGCAGTTAATTTAGACATGTGTTTCATACTGTTTTAATTCTGCTTTCCCTCCCATCCCATCTCTCCTGCTCAGATAAGTGTGAAAGGTAGCTGAACAGTACCAGTTATTCCTTTAGCTGTGCTAAGGCTCAGCTCTAGGCTTGGCTTGTTTATAAATCAGACATGGTAGCGATGACAGATCAATACAGGAAGACTGACACTGCCTTCAGACTTCCACCTAGCCAAACTCACCAACTGCACCCCCAAACTAATCAACTGCACTCCGAAACAAATCAACTGCACTCCCAAACAAATCAACTGCACTCCCAAACAAATCAACTGCACTTCCAAACTCACCAACTGCACTCCCAAACAAATCAACTGCACTCCCAAACTCACCAACTGCACTTCCAAACTCACCAACTGCACTCCCAAACAAATCAACTGCACTCCCAAACAAATCAACTGCACTCCCAAACAAATCAACTGCACTCCCAAACAAATCAACTGCACTCCCAAACACACCAACTGCACTCCCAAACAAATCAACTGCTCTCCCAAACTCACCAACTGCTCTCCCAAACAAATCAACTGCACTCCCAAACAAATCAACTGCACTCCCAAACAAATCAACTGCACTCCCAAACTCACCAACTGCACTCCCAAACAAATCAACTGCACTCCCAAACAAATCAACTGCACTCCCAAACAAATCAACTGCACTCCCAAACAAATCAACTGCACTCCCAAACAAATCAACTGCACTCCCAAACAAATCAACTGCTCTCCCAAACTCACCAACTGCACTTCCAAACTCATCAACTGCTCTCCCAAACAAATCAACTGCACTCCCAAACTCACCAACTGCACTCCCAAACAAATCAACTGCACTCCCAAACAAATCAACTGCACTCCCAAACTCACCAACTCCACCCATTTATCTGAGAGACAGGGGCAGAAAGAGATTCCACTAAGACAGAGCAATCTTAATCCAAGTATCATCACATTGCATCCGCCCTGTCAGAGTCCAGGATCAGCTCTGCCTGCCATACAGTGAGACAGCTCCTCAGTACAGATGAGGAATTATTACTGCACATTATACCACTTGAGAGCTGAATGTTGCCCCTTCATCCTCACCTCATGATGAACTGGTGGCCATCAATGAGGCTACCATAGCCCACTCCCCGCAGGTTCCCTGAGTTCCCCACAACTGCGCACCGCTGGCAGCGGGATGGGTCCCATGAGCCATAGGGGCTGTGTCCCGGGATCACCTCGAATAGCTTGGACAGGACCTGCTGCATGTTGTGCGGCTTGAACTGCGGCTGAAGCATCTGGGGAGAGCAAGAGAATGAGAGGGACTGGGCTGCAAAGTACTGTCAACTAGGGCTCCTGTTTCATGCACTATGGAGCCGTGTCTAATCCATTATAAAGGTCTGCCATGGTAAAAAATATATCACAGTGTAATAAAGCATAATTGTGCATTGAACTGTGCCACTGTTTGAGGAGTCTGGCTGTGTTATACAGTCCAATGATTCCTGTTGAGAAGGCACTCATTAGGGCATGTAGGTTTATCCCAAGGTCTAAGTTCAGGAGCACAAGTGAAAAATTTAACTAAATGAGGTTAAGAATCTTCAGCATTACTTCTCTTCTCTTCTGGAGTATTATGAGGAGGGAGGTGCAGACTATATCGTGGCTCAGGAGCGAGGTCAGCTCAGCTCATGTGCACGTGATGGAAGGGGAATACTTACCACCCACCAATAGTAGACATCCAGAGGCAGCTGGATGTTGTCACGGGTCCAGACGGGCGAGATATCGGGGTCGTAGTTTTCGTCGAACCAGTCTGACACGCCAGGGTCCCCCACGCAGCTCTCGCAGGCACAGGTCCGCTGCAGCGCCCCCTCTGGCAAGTCCAGCCTCCGGATGCCTGCATAGCTGGGCACCAGTTTGACCCTGTGAGCCATCTCCCAGCCGGGAGGGTCCAGATAGGGCAGGCTGGCCCCTCGCAGCGACAATGAGAAGAGGAGCGAGGAGAAGAACAGCAGCGCAAGAGATGCCAGCAGCACCCACATCCGCAGAGAACACCGCATAGTGGGACACAGTGGGGACACACTGCCTCCCCCTGCTAGCCACTGACAGGCTACTCTCTCTTTCTTCACTGCTGCGTTTTTACCTGCTTCACTAATTGGCTGGGCTGTCCCGACTGATTGGCTATATCCAACCGCCTGTCTCACTGTAGTTGAAGAACTCTTCTTAGCTTCCACTGACTACAAGCCCACTCAGCCGACACTGGTATGTTGTGAAAAGGAGCTTGAGTGCAGAACAGTCCTGAGCACCTTGCCCTCTGCAGGCAGGAGTCCCGGCTAGACTTCCTGGTTGTCACTTGAACAGTATCTGTACAGGGGCCTTATTAAAAAATGCTTTCATTTCACAGAAAAGGTCAGCTACCTTCCCCATCTGTTTTCAAAGCCTGGCTTGTTTTTTAGTTTGCTTCATTTTCTCTGTTAATTCCTCCGCTGGCCCTGGGGCCTCTTTTTCTCTGACACGGTGGCTAAATACAGACAGACGCTGTCCAGTACCTCTCACTCTCCTCACAGCACCTCTGTGATTCTCCCTGCATCACTGTGCTTTCCTTCGGTTTTCGTTAAAAGAGAAGAATGTCTGTCCTCTTCCCTCAGCCAGTAGATGGTCCCCCAGACAGCTGCCTTGCTTCTGATTATCACCCGGCCCTCGTCCCCACACAATGCTGTGTAGGAGCTTGTTTGTTGCTTTCTGTTGTTTAGTTTGGCTGCTGTTGGAGATCAGAACAGGCGTGCTGCGTGCTAATCCATGTTCCTCCCTGCTTCAAACATCACATCTTCCTCTTGGTCCTCTCTCTGTCTTTCACAGCTGAGAGTGCTCACAGAGAGACTGGTTGCCAAGGTGACTATTGATATGTAGCCGTATATGTGAGGTATATCAAGATGAAGGAGAGAGAGAGAGACACTGAGAGAGAGGGAAGGGGCTGCTTTCTCGTGTGTATTGTCGTACTCGTGTGTGGACTGCAAGACAGAGATCAGAGAAAAACTCAAATTATAGCAAATATATCCCAGAGGGAAAAAAGCACAGACACCAGTGCAGTTTCCTCTATACTCAGCGCATCTCCTGTCAGGGGTGATAAATGCATGTGAGCTGCCAAAGCGTCACTCCAGGAGCAGCGCCTGACCCCCTCAGAGCACAATCACATGTGCACAGAAACGTGGTTTTACCTGCTTAATGAAATGTTGTTTGGTGTTTCGACTGCTGCAGGACATTCAGCACAGTGCTCTGGTTCTTTACTCCTGAGATAAAGAGGGAATTGAAGCATCAGTGTAAACTTTGCAAAGCTGGGCATTTTTTAAAACACAAACATCTCCTAGACACCTGATATCTGAGGATTTGGGTTGAGGGCTCAAACACATGCAAACTATGCATTGCTTGAGAAGGATACTCTCAAAGGAAAAGTGCGTGGAAGGAAACAGGACTGAACATTGCAAATGTGACATCTGCCTAACCCAGCTGAAATGGGTCACGATAGTGATCTGTCACAGCACCCACTCTCTGAGTCTGCTGTTTCCATGGCAACCACCCCAGCCAACCTGAAAGAGACAGAGGGGAGGGAGAGGGAATAGGTGTGTGGGTGTGGGTAGGATGGAGAGAGTGTGAAGAGAGAGAACACTTCAGGATGAGTAAGCATCACAATGAGTTAGAGTGGATAGGAGGCTCTATTCGTATTCTGCTGGGATTCAAATCATTAATTCAGTTCACAATCATAGCCAATGGCAGAGCGGCCTCTTTGGTATCTTCCATTATATAAAGGTAGTCTGTGTGATTAACAGCACTCTGAGAGGCAGGGCGAGAGAGGCAGTCTGTGTGATTACCAGCACTCTGAGAGGCAGGGTGGGAGAGGAGTCTGTCAGTTTAGTCTGATTTGGGCAGTAATTCCATTCCAGTGAAATTTCTCTGTGCCCTGCCAAGCACAATCACTGTAATTATCTTCTAGCACAAAGTGAGCAAGGCCACAGGTAGCCTCAGCCTAATGAGGTGCGAAGTGCTGGGAATGCACAGAGCCCAGGCTGAGAACAGGGCTGGGAATGCAGAGTCCAGGCTGAGAGCAGGGCTGGGAATGCAGAGTCCAGGCTGAGAACAGGGCTGGGAATGCAGAGTCCAGGCTGAGAGCAGGGCTGGGAATGCAGAGTCCAGGCTGAGAGCAGGGCTGGGAATGCAGAGTCCAGGCTGAGAGCAGGGCTGGGAATGCAGAGTCCAGGCTGAGAGCAGGGCTGGGAATGCAGAGTCCAGGCTGAGAGCAGGGCTGGGAATGCAGAGTCCAGGCTGAGAGCAGGGCTGGGAATGCACAGAGCCCAGGCTGAGAGCAGGGCTGGGAATGCAGAGCCCAGGCTGAGAGCAGGGCTGGGAATGCAGAGCCCAGGCTAAGAGCAGGGCTGGGAATGCAAAGCCCAGGCTGAGAGCAAGGCTGGGAGTGCAAAGCCCAGGCTGAGAGCAAGGCTGGGAATGCACAGAGCCCAGGCTGAGAGCAGGGCTGGGAATGCAGAGCCCAGGGTGAGAGCAGGGTTGAGAATGCACAGAGCCCAGACTGAGAGCAGTGCTGGGAACGCACAAAATAAATATGAAAAGTCCCTTTAAGGTAAGCCTCGTCTCTTGGTATTCCCATAGCCTTCCCTTTTCCTCAGCCTCAGCATCTCTGAGAAAATGAAATGAATCAAACTGAGTCTATTGCAGAGCCGGGTATCCCTGGATAGGCCTGGCCGTTCTGAGCCAGACCTGCAAACAGGGGCTCAGACTGCATTCCAGACCTCTAAATATGTTTGCTGCACAAACAATGCTGGCTGCCCCTCATTAGTGTTTGATTACTCCAGCCGGATCTCAATCTCCTTCAATAAGCACCTCTTCCCCCCCAAATCTGGGCGCAGTGGAACCTCATTAGGAAGCATTAAGGCTCTGACTGGATAACGAGGAGGTAATTGGCAAGGGACAGAGAGACTGGGCTGGTAAATAACTTGGTGCTGTTCCCCTCATAGCCTCCTCTGCCTGGGAGTCTGTCACTTCCAGGGCAGTTGCTCCGACCTTTGGTGCGCAGGTGTGAGGGGACTGTGAGTCCCAATCCTGACCTTGCAGGTGTGAGAGGGGGCTGTGGGTCCCAATCCTGACCTCGCAGGCTGTGTTCAGCTTGTCAGGGGAATATGAGAGCAGGAAGCACGTTGGATGTGCGTTCACATCACAAACCACCACATACAGGACATGCTGTGTCTGTTAGTCTGCGAGGTAGGGATTGAGAACAACATTTACAAGCACACAATTTAATGGAAAAAGTCTTTAGCCTCAGACAGGAATATATCTGATAATCTAATTGTTCACCTTATTGGATTTACTTGAGAATCCCTTTGAGCTGAGCCACTGGTAACTACTACCCACTCTAACACCCTATGGATACGCTTCAGTGTCTAATCACGCTTATTCAGGTATGAGCTATGCCCTGTACAAATACACAACGCTCTGACTTCAAGGCTGTGTTCAACTTACAGCCAAAATACCAAGGAACAATGAATGAGCCCCTTGGCATCAATGTACCTTGCTCAGGTTGTGTGTGTAAATCATAGGGAATGAATCCAGAAACCCCACAGAGACATGCAGATAGGATACTAACAGAGACTGAAACAGTGACTACAGAGTCATAGTGCAGGAATGAAACAAAGACTGGTACATTACAACACAACCTAGCATCAGCTTGTACCAACAACACACACACCAGGTGGACAGAACACACAAGGCTTACAAAGTTAGTGACTTGGTGTGTGCACTCAGATGCCCTCCAGAGAAGCTGTGTTCTATAGCATTCCAATTCCAGCATTCGACTTCCTATCAGTCATTCTGTCCCTGAGTCCAGTGGTTTGGTGCAAGCTCCCCAGGTACTAACAGTGTCCTGTTATCAGCACTGCCCCAGCTGAGCTTTCTGCCAGGAATCAACAGTTCAGAAATCCTGCACTGTTGGTAAGAATTGTTACCATTCAGGGAGGGGTAAGACTTTCACCTGAGTGAAGAACAGGAGCCACCAGATAGGCTGTAAGCCCCAGCCCTGAAGAGTGGAATTCAACACCATATATTATTAACCGTTTTGTTTTGGAATACCTTTATTACCGCTTTTTATCTTCCTTCCATATTGATTGAAGTTGACAGCACTGCAGCAAACAATCTCTACTACCATCAGCTAAAAACCACGATTCTCTGGAATCAATCAACGACTATGATCATTTTAAATGAACTACCACAAATATAGAGCTTTAATTATAAATATAATGGCTATCGATTGACAGCTATGCAGTCTGGCAGAACCAGTCCCAATGGCATCTCTGCAGAACTGCTCCTAGAACTCCCACGTGTAGTTTATTAAAGGAAAGTGTTAAACAAACAAAGAAAAGCAAGTCATGCGTTTTTGAAGGTAAGTATTCCCTAAGGCAGTTCAAAATACTTGACATGTCAGGTACGTTATTGTATATGTTTAACAAGGGCTGAGAGTTTGTTTGATTGAATGAGTAGCACATGATTCAACATGAAAGCTGAATATGTATTTCAATAAAAAACAACGACGTGTTTTTAACTAAAAAAAAAAAAAACATTCTAGCCTACTTCAATCTAGTAAAGATGAGCTTCTATTCATTTTAAATGCCACTGCTTCAAATTATTACGAGTGCTTAACAACAGTAAGAACATTTTATTTAGAGCTGGTTTTGATCTTAAATCCATTCATGCCCTGCAGCAACATCAATCTACTAACATCCTTATTAAAACACAAATAAATAACTGCTTGTATCTCTTTGTCTTTTTTTAAATGCACATAATTTAATTAATAGAGAATTAAAATTAATAAACACATTAATTAATTAATTAATTAATAATAATTAATTAATTAATTAATTAACCAAGTGCCTAGTCTATATTTAATGAATCATATTTTGCAATCTCCACAAACAGCCCAGCCTCTAACGTTAGCTTTTGTAAATAGTGGAGTGGGACTATAGGGTCGTATTTTGAATTACTTTCCCTTGTTTTTATATTACATTTTAAATAGTTTAAAGGCAAACCAAAAACAAAACATAGAATAATATTGTGTGTATGCAAGCAGTAAAAAAAAAAACAAACAAACAAACAAACAAAAACTACGGGGGCAAAAGAATATCTGCTGTGGCCTATCGGTTATTTTTAATGGGTGAAGCACGTCTCAATCAAGTAACAGTTCAAAAGGAGAAAACCAAAACATAAAAAACATTTTACAGTTTCTCACGATAGAAATATATACCTCCCTAGGTTGTTATTATTATTATTGTTATTGTTATTATTGTTATTATTATACTATTATTATTATTATTATTATTATTATTATTATAGTAGTAGTAGTAGTAGTAGTAGTAAGTTTTAGGATAATATGACAAGGATGTGTTTTGGCGTATCTAGAGGAGCTGTAACAGCTTGTTAGTAAGGCAACAGCTGCAGTCAGCATACAGTAACTAGCTCTCAATTCTGTTCAGTACAGGGCAGCTCAGCATACAGTAACTAGCTCTCAATTCTGTTCAGTACAGGGCAGCTCAGCATACAGTAACTAGCTCTCAATTCTGTACAGTACAGGGCAGCTCAGCATACAGTAACTAGCTCTCAATTCTATAGTGTACAGGGCAGCTCAGCATACAGTAACTAGCTCTCAATTCTGTTCAGTACAGGGCAGCTCAGCATACAGTAACTAGCTCTCAATTCTATAGTGTACAGGGCAGCTCAGCATACAGTAACTAGCTCTCAATTCTATAGTGTACAGGGCAGCTCGGCATACAGTAACTAGCTCTCAATTCTGTTCAGTACAGGGCAGCTCAGCATACAGTAACTAGCTCTCAATTCTGTTCAGTACAGGGCAGCTCAGCATACAGTAACTAGCTCTCAATTCTGTTCAGTACAGGGCAGCTCAGCATACAGTAACTAGCTCTCAATTCTGTAGTGTACAGGGCAGCTCAGCATACAGTAACTAGCTCTCAATTCTATAGTGTACAGGGCAGCTCAGCATACAGTAACTAGCTCTCAATTCTGTAGTGTACAGGGCAGCTCAGCATACAGTAACTAGCTCTCAATTCTGTTCAGTACAGGGCAGCTCAGCATACAGTAACTAGCTCTCAATTCTATAGTGTACAGGGCAGCTCAGCATACAGTAACTAGCTCTCAATTCTGTAGTATACAGGGCAGCTCAGCATACAGTAACTAGCTCTCAATTCTGTAGTGTACAGGGCAGCACAGCATATAGTAATATTTCTCCATTCTGTTCAGTACAGGGAAGCTAAGCATACAGTAATATCTTTCAATTCTCCGTAACTACTTCTCCATTCTGTTCGGTAGCTCCAGGGTAGTTCGACTTCAGCCATTTCCATGAGGACCCCGCCCCACAGACACAGAGCTAGAGTACAGCGCTGATCCCGTATCTCTGCGCTGCATCGAGCTGAACCGGGGTGCTGTACAGTACAGTGCTGATACCGTATCTCTGCGCTGAATCGGGCTGAACCGGGGTGCTGTACAGTACAGTGCTGATACCGTATCTCTGCGCTGAATCGGGCTGAACCGGGGTGCTGTACAGTACAGTGCTGATACCGTATCTCTGCGCTGAATCGGGCTGACCCGGGGTGCTGTACAGTACAGTGCTGATACCGTATCTCTGCGCTGAATCGGGCTGACCCGGGGTGCTGTACAGTACAGTGCTGATACCGTATCTCTGCGCTGAATCGGGCTGACCCGGGGTGCTGTACAGTACAGTGCTGATACCGTATCTCTCCGCTGAATCGGGCTGACCCGGGGTGCTGTACAGTACAGTGCTGATACCGTATCTCTCCGCTGAATCGGGCTGACCCGGGGTGCTGTACAGTACAGTGCTGATATCGTATCTCTGCGCTGCGCTGAATCGGGCTGACCCGGGGTGCTGTATAGCTTCGTGCTTCTACTTCAGCACCCTCACTTTACCAGCCTCTCTAGCAACGTCAGCCGCTCACTTGAGATTGAGCCACAGTGGGTGATTCTCGTCTTTCTCTGAACAAAAATAACCCCCTTATCTATTTCCATTAACAGAATGCCATCACATTTATAGAGCACCGTTAAATCTTACCAAAGTGAGAAGCGCAACAATTAAATTAGCTCACTGCCACCCCAAGCGCATACTCTGCTATGGCAGTGATAGATAGAGCTGTCCGTCCTGTCGTGGGTGCGACGCTCGGACCGATGTAGTTCTGTTCGTACAACACACTGTATGAGACTCGATACCTCGGCTGATGAACTTACCTCAGAGCTGTGCTCGTTCTCTCCGGTACACAGAACGCAGCGATGGGAGAATCCCTTTCAAAACTGCACTCAGTGCGGTCTGTCTGTTTGAGTAATAACAGCGTTCATTGCCAAATTATCCAAATGTTTATGTTGGCGAGGTTACTGCATCCCTTATCTGCTGTTCTTGTATAACGGACACGTCATCTCAGCATGTAATTATTATTACTATTACTACCGTATCATTAAAATGATACGAGAGCTGCATCCATCCATGTATTTTCAATTTTCAATTTTCAATACATGTAATTCTGATGCATTTTCTCCCGTTGCGATGTTTAGCTCTGTCTGCTTCTTCGTGTTTTACACGACCCCGGTCTCTGCCTTTGCCCAGCCTCTTGTGTTTATTGCAGCCCCCTAAACAGGGACCCCCGACAGACAGAGATTCCACAAGCCAAGCTGCTTTTAGGTCCTTGTAGTCAGAAACATCCCAGCTGGTCATAGACAGCAACGAGAACGTACAACACGCGTAACTATATTTCCCAAAAAACATTGCTGCTTTTCTTGCGTCAAGCGCAAGTGTTATGGGCATTGCAGTCTTGAATTCGCCGCACACTTCAGTCGCCGAGGATTTGGGAATGCTTAACTACAACTCCCGTCACGCAATAGGAACGTATAAATCAGGATCAAAGGGGAAGTGGAGGCTGTGCATTCCTGCAGGTCCTCTGAGGCTGTCTGGGAGAAATAATACATCTGCAGAGAAAATCAGGGAGGAGGTCGGAAAAAGTATGTCGTGTCTGAATCACAGCGCCAGATTAAAAACAGAGCTTCTGAAAGAATGCACTGCGAAAACGCTGTAGTGTGCTCATGTGCGATTTGAATGCGCTGTAAAACGCTGCAGTGTGCTCATGTGCGATTTGAATGCACTGCTAAAACGCTGCAGTGTGCTCATGTGCGATTTGAATGCGCTGTAAAACGCTGCAGTGTGCTCATGTGCGATTTGAATGCGTTGTAAAACGCTGCAGTGTGCTCATGTGCGATTTGAAAGCACTGTAAAACGCTGCAGTGTGCTCATGTGCGATTTGAATGCGCTGTAAAACGCTGCAGTGTGCTCATGTGCGATTTGAATGCGCTGTAAAACGCTACAGTGTGCTCATGTGTGATTTGAATGCGTTGTAAAACGCTGCAGTGTGCTCATGTGCGATTTGAATAAGAACATAAGAACATAAGAACATAAGAAAGTTTACAAACGAGAGGAGGCCATTCGGCCCATCTTGCTCGTTTGGTTGTTAGTAGCTTATTGATCCCAGAATCTCATCAAGCAGCTTCTTGAAGGATCCCAGGGTGTCAGCTTCAACAACATTACTGGGGAGTTGATTCCAGACCCTCACAATTCTCTGTGTAAAAAAGTGTCTCCTATTTTCTGCTCTGAATGCCCCTTTTTCTAAACTCCATTTGTGACCCCTGGTCCTTGTTTCTTTTTTCAGGCTGAAAAAGTCCCTTGGGTCGACACTGTCAATACCTTTTAGAATTTTGAATGCTTGAATTAGGTCGCCACGTAGTCGTCTTTGTTCAAGACTGAACAGATTCAATTCTTTTAGCCTGGCTGCATATGACATGCCTTTTAAGCCCGGAATAATTCTGGTCGCTCTTCTTTGCACTCTTTCTAGAGCAGCAATATCTTTTTTATAGCGAGGTGACCAGAACTGAACACAATATTCAAGATGAGGTCTTACTAGTGCATTGTACAGTTTTAACATTACTTCCCTTGATTTAAATTCAACACTTTTCACAATGTATCCGTGCATCTTGTTAGCCTTTTTTATAGCTTTCCCACATTGTCTAGATGAAGACATTTCTGAGTCAACAAAAACTCCTAGGTCTTTTTCATAGATTCCTTCTCCAATTTCAATATCTCCCATATGATATTTATAATGTACATTTTTATTTCCTGCGTGCAGTACCTTACACTTTTCTCTATTAAATGTCATTTGCCATGTGTCTGCCCAGTTCTGAATCTTGTCTAGATCATTTTGAATGATCTTTGCTGCTGCAACAGTGTTTGCCACTCCTCCTACTTTTGTGTCGTCTGCAAATTTAACAAATTTGCTTACTATACCAGAATCTAAATCATTAATGTAGATTAGGAATAGCAGAGGACCTAATACTGATCCCTGTGGTACACCGCTGGTTACCATTTCACATTTCATCGAAATGGGGCCTTAATTAGCAAATGTGTGCCAGCCAGAGATACAGCTATATCCAGGGTTAGATTCCGTCGGACTAAGGCGGATGTGCGTTCTGAGACCATGCAGAAATTGCAAGCTTTTACAGATAGCGGTTTCTCTTACTCGTCATCAAATTAAATCTGTAGGATACGCGAGAATTGATTTGAGTGTGCAAAGCCCCCATAATTATGCTGTGCCCCCATAATCATGTTATGCCCCCATAATCATGCTGTGCAACCCCCCCCCCCCTCATAATGCGGGGTATGTAAAGAATGGTGTTCACCTGGCGTTCTGCACCCGCTATAAAATTTCATCATCAATCCATTAAAATGATATTGAAATTCATTCGAATGAATATACTAATGATACTAAGCGGGCGCAAACATTATAATGTGACGGAAGGATTTTACCTTGCACTCAGGCAATTGCTGACCCTCCAAAAACTTTACACCTCTTCTTGCAAATTGCAAATCATTGCTGACGCGGTTAACTAAGACCTGTATAAAAGCAAACATCTGCAGAGACCTGTCACCGGCTTCAGGGTGGCTGCTGTGGTTGAGGAAAGCTACATTTCTATGACATTTCTGATCTCGCTAAGAAGACACAACACATATTTAAATAAGTATATGGCGACTCTTTTCATTAACATAGTTTCTCTTAGAACATATGAGAACGAACATGCAGATTGCGGTATGTTTGCACTGCGACTTCATCGTAGTACATCTACCCGTGTGTGTGTGTGTGCAATTTTTTATTAAAATTATTCAAATGTGTAGTGAAGCCACGGCGTCCTGCTGTGTTGAATGTGCGTTCGTGCATCCTAAAAGTGAGATGGTAACGCCGAGACATAGCTAAACACCAGGGAGACTGAGACTTCGCGTAAACTAGCGGACAAATCATAGCACTGTAATATAACTAGGGGTTCGGAATGTCCGTGCTTTACCTGACTTCGCTACTCTCCTTTAAGAATTACATTGATACCTGTTAAGCCAGTCGTGTATTTCAATCACACTGAGAAACGTGTTCACTGTAATATTAATTATTTTAAAGTTATTTTCTGTGAAACAAACACAATTTACTTTTAAACTGGTCACGCATTCATTTTGATATACAAGCGGACGTGCAAACGAGATCGCAACATGCGACTACTCTTTATTAAAGCTGTAATTCAAAATAAAGTGTTTACGCCCGACACACTGTATTACATCGTTCTGCGTGACCATTTACATTCATAAACAGGAGTCGCTTCTGCTTTGAAATAAAAAAAAGTAAGATTTACGATTTAAAAGCCCGTTTAGTTAAATTAAATCAAGTTTACTATTAACACGTTTCTCAGTTGTGATTGAAATACAGGAGAGTAGTAAAGTCAGAGAAAACACCGAAAATCAGAAACGCCAAATTCAACACAAACGTGGCGTCTTTAAATGCGTGCGTGCAGTTGAAGGAGGCGTTTCGCGTTGCTCAATCTTTACAACTCCACCCCTTAGTTATGAGGATTCTGGCATATGTAGTTCTGCGAAAACGGAACCTCTTTAATAGACCCAGAGCAGTTGAGCAAAATGTTCATATAAAACTACAAATCCCACAGCTTAATACTCGCAGTGGACGCACCGCCCTTGATTAAAGCTCGTGACCTGAAGAAGACTGCAGTGTCTTTCACGCAGGTAAAGAGAGGTTTTAGGTGCGAGAGTTAGTGTAGTGAGTTATAAAGGCAAACCGTTTTCTAACAGCTGTGCATTTGGCTAAAACAAGCAGTTCCTCAATGAAAACTAGGGGCTTTAGTCGCCATCGTGTGTCAACAGCGTTTCCCGGCGGATTGTACTAGTAAACCGTGCGCAATGACATGCTCTTAGCGGGTATACATCAACAAATATATCAACAATGCTTCTTACACGAGAAAGCAGAGCACTGTGCTGCTCCAAACAGTAGTATTCAGTTGTATAGTAAGTAGAAGTCCAGTTTGGTATGGGTAAGACCTGTGTACCCCTTCATCATGAAGTGAGCTGGGGGGGGGGCTCCAGTTTAGTATAGGTAAGGAGGCAAGACAGTCATTTATTGAAACTAAAAGAAATGCACACTCTTTGACTAGAAGTCTTTCTTAGTGTCATCTAAAATACCACCGTTGATTGTTTTGTATGGAGTTTTTGTATTAGTAATTGTGTTTCATGGTGAATGCTGTTGCCAGTAAGTCAGCACACCTTGTTAGATATGAGAGGGCTGCTGTGAGCCGTGCAGAGGGTTAATGTCTGGATGCAGCAGCCCAGGAGAAGGAGCTGATTCTTCCAGCAAAAACTGCTTGTATAGGACGGGGGGGTGCCTCATTTGTGTGTTTGCATGTAGGGTTTATTTTCTTTATTTTTGTGTCTACTTGGCGAGAGAGGGCTGTCCCAGGAGGAGTGGTTCTGATCCGAGTGTGAGGATGGAGGGTCCCCCTGGGGTGGACTGGACAGTGATCGTGCTGACCTGCCAACACAAGGACAGTGTGTACTCCTTCCAGAGAGGTGAGTCCCTGGGTTTGAATTATGTTCTCCATGTCTCTCCCAGCTCAATGCTGTCCCCCCACACTCTCCATTGCCTCTCCCAGCTCAGTGCTGTGTCCATTGGCTCAAGAGATTGTGTTCTCTGTGAGGAAGCCAGACTCCTAGCTCTGTAGTGCCAGGATAGAAACAAGAGCCAAAAACAATCACCATGACTTGCTGGATAGGCTGTTCACAGAGCTGCCTGTTTTAACAAGACATTTATAATTTATTACTTTGTATAATTGAAGAGGGATGGGTTTAATCATGATTGATGTACCTGCTGAGGCAGCCGCCAGCTGGCAGAGACACATCAGGCTGCCTTCATTCAATTCAGGGCTGAGTTAGGCCAGCGCTGGGGGTCACCACAGAACCTCACCACCTTGATGGGCTGCTATTGCAGGGACACTACAGGACAGACCCTTTAGGCTGGGGGAGAGCTGGACGCAGTAAAATAAACTCTTCTCTCTCAGTGCTCCACGTTCAGGAAAGAGTCTTTGTTCCTGATTAAATGATTAAACTTCACATATTTAAACATTAATACATCTAGAACTAGAATCACTGCCTTGTTATAAATAGCAATCCAATAGTTTCCTTTTCCCTTTGTCATGTTAAACCTCGGTATGTGTTCTTGTATTTTTCTTGCATGTTGTTGTTCCAGTAACTGCATTCCTCAATAGAAATGTGTGGGCTGACAGCAGCAGATCTGAGTCAGTGTAGATATTACTGTGTGGAAGAATAAAGCATAAATAATGAAGGGGATTCTTTGAGCCAGTGAAACGTGCAGTGACTGTAATGAAGACTTTGGCGTTGAGCGATTCTGTCAGCCTGTGGAATGCGTGTCTGCAGTGGATGATGTGTCAGCTGAACCTGCAGAAGACAGGGAGGGGGTTGGGGGGGTGAGGAGTCTGAGAGGAAATACTTTTAAACACAGACTGCTAGAATTATGATGTTAATTGCAAATATCTGGTAAGTGGTTTTGATGGAGCAAGCTGTCCTATTTATTACATGCAGATAGTTTAATAATTATCTATGTAAAAAATGGCCTTTTAAAAACTTGAAGTAGGCATATGATTTTTTTAGCTTTACTCTTTCACACTACCAGCACACACACTCCTGCACACAGACACATAAATGACATGCCTGCCTGTTCAGCAGCTAACAGGATGCTGCAGTAATAGCTTGATTAATTCTGATCCTAATGAATGCTTGTCTGCCCTCATTTCATCTGAGCGAGAGTGAGAGGAAGAAGAGGAGATTGTGCAGATATTTCCAGATGAACCCTACAGGCACCAGTTCCCCTGCCTCCCTGACACATGTCCCTGTCTATCCACAGAGCTGGAGTCCCGGCAAAGGCGAGGCTCTATCCCGAAGGGGGCGCTGTTGCTGACTGTGGCAGACCCCCAGGCCATGGTGGGGAGTGGGGGGGCCACACTGAATGCCCTTCTGGTGGCTGCGGAACACCTGAGCGCCCGGGGTGGACACACTGTGAGTACTGACTAGACCCTGCACTGAGGGGCAGCGCGAGAGAGGAGACTGACAAAACACAGCCAGCAGCTCACTTCCTGAGCTCAGAGAGAGAGAGAGAGAGACACAGCCGCCTGTCAGAGCCTGAGGGACAAACAGTGAGCACTCTACATTAGACAAGGGCACTGACAAGACACAGCCAGCAGCTCACTTCCTGAACTCTGAGAGAGAGAGAGAGAGAGAGAGAGAGAGAGAGAGAGAGAGAGAGAGAGAGAGAGAGAGAGAGAGAGACAAGGGCACTGACGAAACACAGCCAGCAGAGAGAGGAGAGATAAGGCTCCCGGCCGAGTGATAGCATCCTTACAGAGATCTGATCTTTAACTTCTGAAAATACAAATATGAACTCCTATTACTACTGAACAAATAAAAAAAGAATTAGTGCTACACAGTTGACATTTTTACAAGTGGTGAAAAAAATCAATTTTGTTGAGGGCTACAAGGCATTAAAAACCAAATGCCAGTGCTGCCCAAATTCCATTTATTGTCCGTTGCTTCTTAGCAAATAAACCATGTTAGTATCAGCGATGTGAAGGAGCGAAAGAGCTCTTGATGACGTTGCTGTGGTTCTTCTGTGCTCTTTGATGCCTGCGAGCCACCTGACCACCTGCTCTCTGATTACAGGTCATCACCGCTGACGTCCTCCAGAATGCTCACATTCTCATCCTGCACACGGTGAGTTGAACCCGGGGTCATGAGAAGGACAGGGAGACAGTAGGGTCTAGTGGCTGGAGCTGAGGACTGGGAGGGAGGTCTTGTGGTTAGAGCTAGGTACTGGGTGCAATATGTGCTGGTGTTTGGAACTGGGTTAAGTGGGAACACTGCTGGAGCTGGAGGAATGCATGATACATAAGCGGTTAGCTGAGGACAGACAGACAGACAGACTATCATCCCGTCTCTGCCTCTCTGTTCAGGGCAGGGACTTCCTGTTTGATGGCTGCGGTCGAGCGTTCACCTGGCTGCCGACTGAGGGGCCTCCAGGGCCAGTGGCGGGGCCCGTCTGCAACGTGGACATGCTACTACACTGCTTAACACACCAGGTCAGGGCGGCAGCTTTCATTTCTACCCGCTGTCCCTTTTTCATTCCTCGTATTTTCTGGGCCGATAGTGAAGACGCCAAGTCCCACCGTTACCACTAGGAAGCGCTCATCCCACTGTGAGGAAACTTGTTTCCAGCACTCTTTACAGCAAGCTAGTAAGAGTTTCAGATGATATGGATGAAAGGAGGTGTGTCCATGTGGCTCTTCACATGTCGCACTGCATTTCACATGTACTGCAGAGGGTCACAGGGATTGCTTTTGAAATGGTGCAGATGGCTTGTATTATGTATGCATTGTTGTAGTTGAGAGTCTATGTGTCCTTCCTTTCTGTCGTTCTTCCCTTCAGCAGCCTACTGTACATCCCATTGGGATTATGTCCTGTTGAATTTGTTCCGAATAAATGCCTTGCTGTGACATGCTGGTTTCCGCTCTCGTTCTCTCTCCAGATTGCCCCCGGCTCTCCTCCGGGAGTGTGGGTGAGCAGCACTGACATGCTCCTGCACATCCCCTCAGTTCCAGGTGAGCAGCAGTCCTCACGCTCACTCAGACTGCTCCAAGGTGTGTTGCTCATTAATCAGTGTGTCTGCTGTTAATAAAGGTAGTCTGAGTGCTCCTTGTGTTGCTCGTCTAGATATGTGCTGGGAGGGGTTTGCTGGAGTGAAAGTGGTCTCTCTGCCTGGTGATGTTGCCTATGCCAGGAATCATGGCGTCTTCCTCACTGACCAGCAGGTACCTGGAATTCTGTGAAATGTAGTTTTATTTGTATAGTAAATAGAGTGCATCAGAGAGCTGTGTCATTAATCTCACATATTCCTATTTCGACACACTAGAGTGGAATACAGATAGAGTATCTAAATATCCACAGTGGCTGCCGTCTAGGGGTGTTTCTTGGTACTGCAGGGTGATCTGAACGATGGCTGCTGGGAGTAGATGACTCCCAAGGTTTATTGAACTGGGGCGGTCACCACCGTCTGTGAAGGGTTGACATTGTGCTGGAGGTGGAGTTTGGAAATAAGGCTGGGTCTAAAGTGGGGTTTCGCTTCAGTTTGGTTTTCTTTGACACTGTTATGGTTACACTGTTGGGTTTCTCTGTCTTTGTAGGGCACAGTGTGTGACATCATTTACAGAGGTCCTGCGGAGAGGATACAGGCCTGTGCTTTGCATGATGGGAAGGTCCCTCTGGTATGTAGCCTGTCACTTGGTGCTCGTCATGTGTTCCTGCACACACTGGGACTGTTAGTTTTCAAGTCAAGCCTAAAAACGCACTTTATAAAATGACTTTCTTATCTTAGTGGGTTTTAATATAACTTTAAAATTGCTGCTTTTCTATTATTTTGTGTATACTGTTATTTAAATGGTCTGACTGTGTCAGTTGTATTTGTGATTTGCTATACATATTTATTGTGGTTTGTTCTTTTTTTCTGCTATGTACTACAGTGCTTTGCAGTACTTTTGTATAAACACTATATAAATGCAATAAATAAACAGAAGCCCTCCGTGTGATGCAGTGTGTTCCTGCACTGATAGAGCCCTCCCTCCGTGTGACGCAGTGTGTTCCTGCACTGATAGAGCCCTCCCTCCATGTGATGCAGTGTGTTCCTCCCCTCTCTCTCTGCAGGTCTCAGGGATTGTGTTTTTCTCTCGGGAGGTGGCTGAGCGTCTCCTCCAGACACACGTCACTCCCCCGCTCGATGCTTGCACTTACCTGGGGCTGGATTCAGGGGCACAGTCTGTACAGGTAACTCCCTGCATCTCCTCCCCTCACTGTCCCTCTGACTCTCCTGTCTCTCAACTCCTTATCTCTGTCCACTCTCCAGCTGTCGCTGTTCTTCGATGTCCTGCTGTGCCTGGCACGCAACGTCACGGAGGAGGAGTTTGTGAGTGGGCGGAGGGATGGGTGCAGTTCCCAGGAGGACCAGCAGCGGGCAGCGCTGAGGAACGCTCGCACCGTGCTGTGGAAGGAGCTCCGAGGCACCCCTCTCACCCTGGGTAAGACCCCCCCCCCCCACCAGCAAGGCCATTGGGATGCAGGGTCTGGGGTGAGCCTCTCACTCGTGTGTGTTTGTTTCTGAGCAGCATACATTCCTGGTGGTTGCTATGACTACATGACCCTGTCGAGCGATGACCACATCAGGAGCCTCACTACCAAAGCGAGGCCGGGCTCCACAGTGACGCACTCGCATGTGGAGGTCAGTCTTATTGTGAATAAAAAGTCGCAGTGATTAGACTTGATACTCCACTTGCTAGTGAATCACAGTTCAAAGCCCTTGTAGACTAAAACAGACCTGATTCAACCTTCACATCTTCTCATCAGTCTCACTTTTATTTTAAGATCCCCCGGTTACTAAGCGATGGCTGCTCGGTGATAAACAGCATCTTCAAGGGGGAGGTCACAGTGGGGCCACACACTGTAATCCAACACTGCCACCTACAGGTGAGGAAAGGCACTGGTTTGGTCTGAGTGTTTGTCGACTTCACTTAGATGGTGCAGAGCATTCAGCATGTCCAGAGACTCAAACCCCTGCTCTCTGATCCCAGGGCCCCCTGCAGGTCCACACAGGCTGCCTCCTGTCCGGGATTGATGTTGTATCATCATTCTCAGAGCTGTCCACTGTCCTCCTCTCTGATGTTATCATCCAGGGATATTACATCAGGCTGGGAGACATGCGACTCCGCGTGTTCAGTGTATTTGGTCGCTATGACAACCTTGAGGTAACAACCCCACCCATCTGCCCAATAGGCCTTCTTTTCTTGTGGTTTAACTCAGAGTGCCCATCACTGACAGCCTCTCCCCTCTCCCCCAGGGCAGTCTGAGTGCCCATCACTGACACCCTCTCCCCTCTTCCCGGGGCAATCTCAGTGCCCATCATTGACACCCCTCCCTCAAGACAGTCTCAGTGCCTATCACTGACACCCTGCCCTCTCCCCCAGGCAGTCTCAGTGCCCAACACTGATACCCTCTCTCCTCTCCCCAGGTCTCCTCTGCGGACAGGAACGCCACATTCCTGAACCAGAGCTGGACAGAGTTCTTTCAGAGGACCGGGATCCAGTAGGCTCCCTTCACTATAGCACTGTTGCATGATATTCTAGAGATCATTGGTAGCATTGTATTGTAATACTGTACACAATGTTTCTGTGTGCTGTTCATTGGGATGCTTTCTTAAGGTGCCTACAGATTATCCACACAGTGCTGTAAATATATTTAAGACCAGTGCAAGTACCAATTAGCTAAAAAGTGAAGCCAATTAACAGGTTACTGTTGGAGTGGAAAACAGACAATTCAAATCGGATAGTGTAATTTTAATACTGAAGAAATTCTCAATTTCTGAAAGCCTGTATAATTGTGGTTAATGTGTTGATTTGAAAGCAGCCTGTGCTGTCCCTCATTGTGTGTCTGCTTGCAGGGAGCTGTGCTGTCCCTCACTGTGTGTCTGCGTGTAGGGAGCTGTGCTGTCCCTCACTGTGTGTCTGCGTGCAGGGAGCTGTGCTGTCCCTCACTGTGTGTCTGCGTGCAGGGAGCTGTGCTGTCCCTCACTGTGTGTCTGTGTGCAGGCACGGGGAGCTGTGGGATTCCGGGGGCCAAGTCACTGGTGATGTGCCCTCTCTGCTCCGTGCTCGTCTCTTCCCGGTGTTCCATGCCTCGGGGCCTGTGGGTCTTGGTGTGGCTCAGTGGCTGTGCGGGGGCGAGGGGCATTGCCCGCAGTGGAGGCAGTCCTGGCGCATGTCTCTTCAGGAGATCCTGGGCTGTCTGGACCAGGAGGCAGAACTGGACTGGCGGAGAGAGCTGTTTTTCAGGGGGGCGCGTCTCCAAGCTAGGGACACTCTGCAGGGAAGAAGGGACCACAGCCTGCTACCACTCATCCGCGCAGCTGTGCTGGACCAGCAGCAGGGGGTGCTGCTGAGGACACTCGACACAGGTGAGAATCCAGCCATGGAGTGTTAATAAAGTCTTTTTAGGAGCCACACTTTGAATCTGCATTTCATTGTGTTCAGGGGATCCAACATTTTCTGTTTCGATATCCACCAGTACCTGGTGCGTATTGCTGGGGGCATGGGGGGCTGGGTTTTGAGTTCTTCTCGGATCTTTTCTCTCCGCAGTGGCTGTGGACGCTCAGGACCCCGGGGTAGCTGCCCGCACCCTTGCCTGCATTGCTGATGTGCTGGGCTGTATGGCAGGGGGCGAGGGGGGTCTGCGGAGCGGCCCAGCAGCTAATCCAGCCTGGACCCCCGGCTTCCAGCTGCTGGAGAGAGGAGAGCTGTCTGCTGGGGTGAAGACCCTGGCCAAGGAGAGGGAGCGTTGGCTCAGCAGGTACGACCATCCAACAGTCCTCTCCACTGAGGAGTGGTGTTTTAGAGAGGATGTTCACTCCTATATTAATGAGAATCATCTCCCTGTTGCATTTCAGACCGGACCTGCTGGTACGAGCCGCCCGTCACTATGAAGGAGCGGGGCAAATTCTCATCCGCCAAGCTGTGATGTCATCGCAGAGATTCATTGCTATTGGCCAACAGGAGCTCCCACCTATCAACCAGTGGGTGGTGGTGGAGTGCCCAGCCAGACTGGACATCTCAGGTACAGTAAAACATTTCAAAACAGTAACTACTGGCTCTCTGTTTGACCACACTGCCTCCCAGTCCCTCAGCTCTAAGTCCCTCTGCTCTAACACCACACTGTCCCTCAGCTCTAACCTCTGCACCACACTGCCTCCCAGTCCCTCAGCTCTAACCTCTACACCACACTGTATCACTGCCTCCCAGTCCCTCAGCTCTAACCTCAGACCTCTATAATCCCCCCACCCCCAGGTGGATGGAGCGACACCCCCCCCATCACCTATGAGCATGGGGGTGCTGTGGTGAACATTGCTGTGCGTGTAGACGGGCGCCGACCGATTAGAGCACAAGTTCGGCGAATCAGGGAACCTCGACTGCTATTGGTCAGCTCTAGTTGGGGGCAGGGCTGCCAGGTTACCACGGAGACAGTCTGTGAAACACTGCAGGACCTCAATGATTACTGCCAGCCACACGCACCAGGTATTTAAAATAAATAATAAGAACATCATTTCATGATCTCGGCAGCGCTGTCACTGAGTGGGACAGGCCTGTCCATGATCTCGGCAGCGCTGTCACTGAGTGGGACAGGCCTGTCCATGATCTCGGCAGTGCTGTCACTGAATGGGACAGGCCTGTTTAGCTGTGCTGAGTGTCTGTGTCTCTCCCTCCTCCAGGAGCCCTGCTGAAGGCTGCCTGTATCTGCACTGGCATTGTGCACTACCCTTCCCAGCAGCCTCTGCGAGAGCAGCTGATAGAGTGCTTCGGAGGCGGGTTTGAGGTGCGGAGCTGGTCCAGCCTGCCGCACGGCTCGGGTTTGGGTAAGAGAGTGAGCTAGAGAGACAGAGGCAATGGATAGGGTGCATGCATATTGGGGTGCTGTTTGACCCTCTCTGCGCTCTGATCTCCAGGCACTAGCAGTATCCTGGCTGGCGCTGTCATGGCTGCGCTCTACAGCTGTGCTGGGAAATCCTGCAGCACCGAGTCACTGATCCACGCCGTGCTACACCTGGAACAGATGCTGACCACAGGTAGGGAGCCAGACACGGAGCGCTGTGCCAACAGAACGCTTCCACAGACACTCGCATGTGGAGCGCTGTGCCAAGAGAACGCTCCCATAGACACAGACCCGCGGAGCACTGTGCCAGTAGAAAGCTCCCAAAGACACGGACACATGGACTGCTGTGAGAACGCTCCCATAGACACGGACCCGTGGAGTGCTGTGCTAGTAGAACGCTCCCATAGACACTCGCATGCGGAGCGCTGTGCCAGTAGAACGCTCCCATAGACACGGACACGCAATGCCTTGATTATATCTTTGCAGATGCAGTTCATAAAACAATATATTATTTGAACCTTAATGTAAAAGGAGTTTGTACCTCTCAAGCTAATAGTTCTGCATGTCTCTCCCCTCCGGGCAGGGGGCGGCTGGCAGGACCAGGTTGGCGGATTGATGCCGGGGCTCAAGGTGGGACGTTCACGGGCACAACTTCCTCTCAGAGTGGATGTGGAGTTCATCCCAGTGCCAGACGAGTTCATCCACACCCTAAACCAGCACCTCCTGCTGGTCTATACTGGGAAGACGAGGCTGGCTCGGAACCTGCTGCAGGTCAGTGTGAGACACTTCCATATCTCATAGTGGTATTGTGAACATAACTGTAAATTAATACTGTATATTTGTTCGAGCTTGTAGAACTTTAGTAATCAGCATTAGCTGTTACTGTGCATGGAAAACATGTTTCTGATAAAATAGATTTTAAAAGTGCATTAAAATATCTCTGTCTCTTTTTCTCAGGATGTGGTGCGGAGTTGGTACGCCCGGCTGCCCTCCATTGTGCAGAATGCAGACGAGCTGGTGAGGAACGCAGAGGAGTGCGTGGCAGCCTTCAGAGAGGGTAAGAAAAGGGGGCGGTCTACAGAGAGGGAAGGGAGAGGGGGGTTAAGGTTGTGCATGCAGCAGCTGAATACAAATAAAACATTAAACTAGATCTCATTAAAGTGGTATTCTGCTGGATGCGACACTGAAGTGCACATTTCATCAGTGATTTACCCCCACTTAGATAAAAGATATTGAACAGGACATCTGTTACAAGACTTGATACAACATGTTTTTGTCTGTCTACCTTTCCCCAGGGTCTTTGCCTCGAATCGGCGCATGTCTCGACCAGTACTGGCAGCAGAAGAAGCTGATGGCGAGGGGGTGCGAGCCAGCGGCGCTGTGCACCATGATGGCAGCTCTGAGACCTCTGGCTCTGGGACAAAGCCTGGCGGGGGCCGGGGGAGGAGGCTTTCTGTACCTGCTGACCAGGGAGCCACGGCAGGGAGACCGTGTGAGAGACACCCTGACCCACACACAGGTAAGAGTGAGACTCCCTGACACACACAGAGTGCAGGGGTCGCATCCCTCGATTTGACACTTGTACAGGCTCATACCGATTGTCCCACATTAGTCACCTTCTTGCAGTTGCATGCACAGCATGAATCACTGTAGTGTGGCATTGCGCATAGGTGTGGAATTCCTTGCTGCAGCTAAAGACTACACTAGCCTGCATAATACCTCCAGGAGCAGAGTCAATGTAACATGCCTCATGAGTTAATGTTGTAGCATCAGCCATTCATTCATTCATTCATTCATTCATTCATTCATTCATTGCACTGTGCATCGGGTTACTGCTTGTTTCTTTCAGGGTGTAGGAGAATTCAGTGTCCATGAGGTTGAAGTAGACATCAGTGGAATCTCAGTGCAACTGACCGGCAGTGACCAAGTCTGAAGAGAATAAATGGACAATGAGAAGACTCTTCAAGCTTTTATTTCACTTTTGATTTTATTTACTGTTAATTTTTGTAAAAAAAATAAAATAAATAAATAACAATCCTTTGTACAGTAATGTACTTTGTACTTGCTAGAACCGGTCCAATATCTTTTCCTATTTTCTTGAATGCAATAAAAGCTGCGAACTTGAAAAATGACATGATCACCCTAATCTCACCAGTCTGCAGAGCATTGCGTTTACCTGGCAGCCTGCCTCTGAAGTGTCATCAGAGAAGGACAGGCTGACTGGACTGTCACAACGCTCTTGCTGTTGAGCAGTGCCAGCCTCAATATTTAATTCATATCCATAAGGAATCTGCGAAATGATTTCCATCTCAACAAGCACTGGCAAGTAAAACTGAAAAGGTGTTTTTTTTTTTGTCTCAAGTGACACTGTACATGATTCATTTTAGATGGAGACTGAAAACCCTAATCATACTGTGCTTAACATCAAA
This sequence comes from Polyodon spathula, assembly GCF_017654505.1. Lineage (NCBI taxonomy): Eukaryota > Metazoa > Chordata > Actinopteri > Acipenseriformes > Polyodontidae > Polyodon > Polyodon spathula. The sequence continues at coordinate 45,454 of NC_054554.1, forward strand.
TTCCAGAAAATTCACTTCAAAATGTCTTTATAATTCTTATTTGAATATCAAACTGCAGAAGCACACTGAAGGTGGCACTGGCAGAACCGCTCGTCTCCATGACGGAGTTCCCTCCAGTCTTACCTTCCCAAAGCCAGCCTGCCTACCTTGAACTCACCCATGAGCTGCTCCAGGTTCAGGATCAGCTGCTGCACCCAGGGGTCGTTGGCTTCGTACTCACTGAACTCCTCCTGCAAACACAGTGAGGTCAGACTGCAGAGTGGCCAGCCAGCCAGCCAGCCAGCCACACACACACACACACACACACACACACACACACACACACACACACACAGCACAGCCAGACTGAACTCCTGCAAACACTGCGAGGTCAGACCTCAGAGCAGCCAGCCAGCCAGCCACACACACACACACACACAGCACAGCCAGATCGAAATCCTATAAACACAGTGAGGTCAGACTGCAGAGCGGCCAGCCAGCCACACACAGCACAGCACAGAGCACACACAGAACACAGCTCAGCCAGACTGAACTCCTGCAAACACAGCGAGGTCAGACTGTAGAGCGGCCAGCCAGCCACACAAACACACAGAGCGCACACACACACAGCACACATAGCTAGACTAGAAGTGGAGCTGTATGTTGGATAGGTTTTAGAAACCCCGGATAATTGAAATGTTCTTACAGTACAGAAATATCCAGGGACTATTGCAAATCTGTATCCCACCAGCTACAAAAGAAGAGAGCCACTACAGTGGAATCTATTGATTTCTGTTTGCTGTCGGTTTTTGTATCACGTGTTGAACCCGGTGGGGTGAAAGCTTAGTGCAGCAGTGCTGAAAGTTCATTATATCTTTGCTATACTAATGGAACTGACACTCCTGACGAACACAAATATAGTTATTTTTACCTCCGAGTACATACATAGGAGGCTGTGTGGTCGAGTGGTTAAAGAAACCAGGAGGTACCGGGTTCAAATCCCAGCTCAGCCACTGACTCACTGTGTGACCCTGAGCAAGTCACTTAACCTCCTTGTGCTCTGTCTTTCGGGTGAGACGTTGTTGTAAGTGACTGTGCAGCTTATTTATACATATATATTTAAATGTTTACTGCATATTCTAATGTTGGTACACTGGGGACTCGTAAAGAGTTCTCTTTTTCAGTGTGCCTCTCCTTACCTCCTCGATGTTGTGAGAGATTGACATGAAGCTGCTGATCCACGGCTTCACCTGGGGTTTAACGGCTGTGTTGTTCAGCTCAGTCAGGCCTTCCTGTACACAGACAAACACCATGAACACAAACCTGCCCCTCCCTCCAGACACACAGCCCACGCCCCTCCCTCCAGACACAGAGCCCACGCCCCTCCCTCCAGACACAGAGCCCACGCCCCTCCCTCCAGACACACAGCCCACGCCTCTCCCTCCAGACACACAGCCCACGCCCCTCCCACCTGCAGCAGGTCTTTGAATTTGGTGGACACAGCCACCATGTCGGACAGGCCGCTGTCAATCTTGGCGTGTGCGTGCTCTCCTCCACCGAAACCCTGGCTTAACAGTCTGCTGCAATCGTTCTGCGAGAGAAACCGACAGACACTTTTAGAACACACTGTACACACAGCGATATAAGAGGACCTACAGGTCATTTTAAACTATAAGCGTAGCGATCTCTGTCCTGACTGGTTTTAAAAGCAGACCTCCAGATTCCTCTTCAGAGTCATGATGTTCTCGCTGCACACCTCCACGTTGTTCAGAGTCACCTGAGGAGAGAAAGTGAACCATAAATCCTACATGCCCTCCAGCACTGCCCTAGAGGGATTAGTCGTGGCAGAAACAGTGAAATATCATTTCTAGAACAAGAAACCCCACTTTCCTAAATGAAGACGGTAGTCACTGTAAACACCAATTAGATCTTCACAGACCTACCCAAAGAGCTGCTCCCACTTACACCATGACAGACCATCAGGACTCACTATATAATCTCATTCCATGAGGTACAGACCATCAGGATTCACTATATAATCTCATACCATGAGGGACAGACCATTGGAACTCACTATATAATCTTGCTTCCCTGTTATTGTAAAAGTAATTTTCAGACAACCATTGAAGCTTTACAGCCAAAACACTGACTGCTAACCTTTCTTTGTGCATGGAATAAATCAGACTCTGGACCCAGACCTCTTCCCTGCCCCTCACCAGAAAGGATATCTTGGCCTCCTCACTGCTTTCGATCCCCTTGGTGTCAAACTTGCCCTGCTGCAGGCTGCTCTGCATGAGGCTCACTGAGCTGCTCACCCCCCTCTGGATATCCTGCAGTGTGGTGGCTGGGAACCCCAGCTGTAGCTTGTCATACAGCACCTCCCTACAGCGACAGAGAGGGTTATATACAGAGAGAGAGAGAATGAGGGTTATATACAGAGAGAGAGAGAGACAGTGAGGGTTATATACAGAGAGAGAGATACAGTGAGGGTTATATACAGAGAGAGAGACAGTGAGGGTTATATACAGAGAGAGAGAGACAGTGAGGGTTATATACAGAAAGAGAGATGGTGAGGGTTATATACAGAGAGAGAGAGACAGAGTGAGGGTTATAGACAGAGAGAGAGACAGAGTGAGGGTTATAGACAGAGAGAGAGAAAGTGAGGGTTATACAGAGAGAGAGAGAGAGTGAGGGTTATACAGAGAGAGAGACAGTGAAGGTTATATACAGAGAGAGACAGTGAGGGTTATATACAGAGAGAGAGACGGTGAGGGTTATATACAGAGAGAGAAGAGACAGTGAGGGTTATATACAGAGAGAGAGAGACAGTGAGGGTTATATACAGAGAGAGAGACAGTGAGGGTTATATACAGAGAGAGAGACAGTGAGGATTATATACAGAGAGAGAGACAGTGAGGGTTATATACAGAGAGAGAGACAGTGAGGGTTATATACAGAGAGAGAGACAGTGAGGGTTATATACAGAGAGAGACAGTGAGGGTTATATACAGAGAGAGAGAGACAGTGAGGGTTATATACAGAGAGAGAGGCGGTGAGGGTTATATACAGAGAGAAAGACAGTGAGGGTTATATACAGAGAGAGAAGAGACAGTGAGGGTTATATACAGAGAGAGAGAGACAGTGAGGGTTATATACAGAGAGAGAGACAGTGAGGGTTATATACAGAGAGAGAGAGACAGTGAGGGTTATATACAGAGAGAGAGACAGTGAGGGTTATATACAGAAAGAGAGACGGTGAGGGTTATATACAGAGAGAGAGACAGTGAGGGTTATATACAGAGAGAGAGAGACAGTGAGGGTTACATACAGAGAGAGAGAGACGGTGAGAGTTATATACAGAAAGAGAGACGGTGAGGGTTATATACAGAAAGAGAGACGGTGAGGGTTATATACAGAGAGAGAGAGGCGGTGAGGGTTATACGGAGAGAGAGAGACAGTGAGGTTGATACACAGAGGGAGAGCGAGAGAGACAGAGTGTTATACAGGCTGCTACAGACACAGACTGCGTGGGGGCAGCTATTCAACGGCAGTAAGGAGCTACCTGAAGTCAGACTCGAGCACGCAGGTGGAGTGGTTGATCATGGCGCACAGGCAGTCTATGCTGGAGCTGGACAGAGCGCGGCCGATGCACTTCTTCACAATGTAGAAGCAGTCGTCCACCATGCTGGAGGTCAGCTGACCCTTCTCATAGGTGTCCATGGCAACTGCCTTTGAGAAGTGAGGAGGGGGAATCAGCCGGGATTAACAGAAGGAGATTCATGTTCAGAAGATCCCTATGCATTGCTAAACTGAACAAGCTGAACACAGTAATCTGAGGCAGTAGTATTTCTATGCAACACATGCAGCAGATGCACCCTCTGTGGATATGCAGTATGAATATCCTGCAGACTGAACCCTCTCCTGAATGTCACCAATGTTTCCACTGTATCCAACTTTTCCAACTCACACTGCAGTGGTGCTATTCCAGGGTTACTGCGCATACATTGCTCACAGTCTCCCTCATGAAGTACTCCTCCATTGTGATGTAATAGCCAATGAGCTCCTGCATGTTCCTGCTCAGCAGGCAGTGATTCAGCATCTTCTCCAGGGACTGCTGGTGCTCTGCAGAGACAGGATTGCACACAGTGTGAGGGCAGACTCTCTTCACAGCGAGGGCTGTGTGAGGGCAGACTCTCTGCACAGTGAGGGCTGTGTGAGGGCAGACTCTCTGCACAGTGAGGGCTGTGTGAGGGCAGACTCTCTTCACAGTGAGGGCTGTGTGAGGGCAGACTCTCTTCACAGTGAGGGCTGTGTGAGGGCAGACTCTCTTCACAGTGAGGGCTGTGTGAGGGCAGACTCTCTGCACAGTGAGGGCTGTGTGAGGGCAGACTCTCTGCACAGTGAGGGCTGTGTGAGGGCAGACTCTCTGCACAGTGAGGGCTGTGTGAGGGCAGACTCTCTGCACAGTGAGGGCTGTGTGAGGGCAGACTCTCTGCACAGTGAGGGCTGTGTGAGGGCAGACTCTCTGCACAGTGAGGGCTGTGTGAGGGCAGACTCTCTGCACAGTGAGGGCTGTGTGAGGGCAGACTCTCTGCACAGTGAGGGCTGTGTGATTCAGTCACAGTGTGAGTGCAGACTCTCTTCACAGTGAGGGGTGTGTGACTGGACACTCTTCACAGTGAGGGGTGTGTGACTGGACACTCTTCACAGTGAGGGGTGTGTGATTGGACGGTCACAGTGTCTGGTGTTACCTTGAATGAGGCTCTCAGGGGCCGTGGCGTCCCCCACCTCGAAGTCTGCAGTGATGCGGCGCCGCAGGAAACGCAGGTACAGCTCGGCACGGGCATTCATCAGGGTCACCTCTGCCAGGATTGGGTCTAGCTCCCTGTCAAGAAACACACACCAGGCTTCAGGCACCGGGCTCCACAACAACACGTGGAAACACACAGCTGCAGCACGGATTGCGATACCTAGGCTCCAGTGTTCCTGTGGTTAAACTTCTCATCATATTGTTCTATACAATCTGGAACTGTAGGGGGCGAAAAAAAACAAAAACATGCGTTTATGCCACAAACAGTCTTGCTAAAATTACGTTCCCACAGCCAAGTATGAGCCCCAGGCCTCTGTACTTTCCTGTGGTAGTCCCTCTGCTGGATGAACTTGTCCACCACCTTCTCTGCCTGCCGGTCGCACTCCACCTGCAGGTGTTTGAAGAGGGTGTAGAGGCGCCCCGGGCCATAGTAGATCTCCACGATGGGCCGGTGTGTCTCCACAATCCGGGCAATTCCTGCGGGACACACAGCCACGGGGTGAGACATCGGGGGGGGGGGGGGGGGGGGGGGGGTGCCTGCTCTATCCCAAACACCAACAGACTCAATTCAGACAAAACAGACTAGAATGTCCTCCACTCCGAGTTCAGCATAACCATTCCAGATTCTACACCTACAGCCTTGTGCTTGTTTGGGCATTTCTCAAGGCTCTCAGTATTGCAGATTATAACAGGGGAGTGCATCTCCTTACTGTCTCTACAGACAAACCTAGCCCTGACCTTTCACCTCACCTTCAAAGAGCAGCGTGAGGGTATCAGCAAAGACCAGCGAGGCCCTCCGGTCACTTAGCTCCACCCCCAGGGCCAGCAGCAGGTTCTCCTCCGCCTAACTGGCCAGCTGAAGAAAGACAAACCGCAGAGTGTCAACGAGAGAGAGAGAGAGAGAGAGAGATAACAAGGAGCGAGTTACACTGGAGGGTGCGTTGTGTGAGACACTCTCTAACATTAAGAGACTGGGCTACACGTTTGTGCAAAGATCTCAGTGTGGTGTTCAGTGGACTGTAGCTCCTCCCTGTCTCTGTCTGGTCTTCTTACCTGTGTGCAGAGGTACTGGGAGAAGCGGCCCAGACCCTGCTCATGCAGCCCCAGCAGAGGGAAGATCTTGAAGAAGCGCTCCACTTGGGGCAGGTCCCAGGGTAGCCATCCCGATACACAAAACATTCAAGCTTTACAGAGGATTTTCCACTCAGAGAAGTAAATTAGCACTATAAAATGTTTAGGTAATGTAATCAGTATCCTTCTTGAAGTAGCAATCTTCATGAAGCCCAGCGACAGCGTGGAGGGAGGGGGAGGTGAAGCCCAGCGACAGAGTCCTACTCTACCTTGGCGAGGTCCAGTTGTCTCACTTTGCTGCTGACGTTCTCAGCCAGGCTGCAGGTGAAGGTGATCATCCCAGACAGCTGGCTGGCGTCGCCCTCAATCAGCTGCTGGTTTGGCCTGCAAACCACAGGGCCAGTCAGGGAATACATGTCAGTCACGCGTGTCCACTGCCACGCCCAATACAAAGCAATACTTCCCATACACTGTACAGATCCCAAGCTGTTTACATTTACAAATATTAACTCAGAGTAAAAAATAAAATACAAAAAAAAAAAAAACGTTTGTGTAAATAATGACTTTGAAAAAGAAACACAATGGATCTTCAGGCTGGCGTTCTGAGTGCTCATTTTTGTGCTCGGATGTCATTCTTACCCCATTCGTTGCAGGGTCATTATCTTGGTCGCTATGTTGCTCTGTTGCCTCACGATTGCTTCTAGCTCGGCTTCCACGCCTCTCTGCGGACAATCAGACGGGACCATGAACAGTGCGCTCTGACTGTGGACTGGACAGATCTGAATCAGATTTCAAACAGAAACCGGACACCTGCAGTCTGTGAGATCTCAGTAGGATACAGAGCGGTAACAATAAACACGCATTTTCATTCACAGCATTGTTCCTAATACTAGATTAATACATACAGTAATTCAATAACCAATCGCAAATAAACAATACAGGGAACGCACCGCCAGGTCTGTCTGGTGTTTACAATACTGCAGTCAATACCTCAGTGCAGCAGTTACTATGTCCCAAACCAGGCTGTAGTCGTGTAGCTGTACACATTGGTACCACTCTCTGTCTCTATGGCACTAACCCCGGCAGCGTTGCCCCTCACCTCCTCATCACTGAGTTGCTGGTACACCCGCTCCAGCTCGGTTATTTTCTCGATCGATTCCATGCTAACATCGCAGAGACCGGCAGCGACTCTCGTTCTGTCAGGCGAAGAGAGAGACCCCACCATCTTCCCACAACACAGACAGCGCGTCACTTTCGGGTTGATCGCAATTCTTATATCTGGTCGTGACCGCTTAGACCGCCCACAAAAACATAGAAAACACTTATTATTATTATTATCATTATAATAATAATGACACGGCTTCCGAACTACAGTCCTCTATAACAAGGCGTTTAAACATTCGTTTATTTGAAATCTTCGTGCTTTTCTTTGAGTGCCTGTTTTTATTAAAACCTGCCGTTCCAATGAGTCGAGTAGCTTGTGAAGTGTGTTGGACTGACACTGTGTTTCATATTTTCTACCGATGTTGTTAAATGGCAGTATCCATGGAAGCACTGTGAATGGATACCACTGTAATCTACTGTATCACAACGCAATGCAATGAGCCGATACTGCAATCGCAATGGCTCTTTATAATGCCAGAGATATATTGTATAATAAATGCTGATTTACACCTGAAGTTTTGAAAAAAAAAAAAATCACGATCACGATTCCTATAGATTCACTTTCACTATTCGTTTCAGCAAATGGTGTTCTGTCACCATTTATATATATATAATTGAATATATATATATATATATATATATATATATATATATATATATATATATATATATATATATATATATATATGATATCTCAGCAAACAACCAGTCGAGTGGTCTACACACCAGAGAGTCGTTTGATTGGTTGTATGTATGTATGTATGTGGAAGGGCCTCGAACGCCGAGCCGGAGAAACAGAAGGAGAAAATGGAGGCAGTGTGAGATTGAATTCCTGCAAAAATCAACACCATCGCGACCGCTATACAGGTAATAAGAACTCGGGTTCGTTTTACAAGCATTGAGTGCCTCGTGTACGCGATATTTCCCGGGTTGAAGTGGTGCAGTTCGCTTTTCTGCGTGGAAAGGCGCGGATGGTCGTATGAATGGAAACTCTGTATCTCTAAACGCAAACAAACCGGCCTGTGATTGTTACAGCTGCGAGCCTGCATACAGGGGACTGTTTTCAATGTCACAAAGGTGCTGTTTTTCGGTTTAGTTACAGAGCACTCCACATTTTACTAGTCTGTCCGACTCAAGGGTGAGCTGCGACTTATAAAGTTTTCAGTTTAGAAATCTACCGCTTGCAGATAAAGTAGCTATCTACTGGGACTTGTGTAACCGAGTGCGTTTTGTGAGTATATAATACTCTCTGCGATATAAATAATTAACTGATACGTGATTGTGTTTAAAATAAACTCTCAGAAACCTCTGAGAGCATTTCAAAGTGTATAGAGTGAAAGCTGTTTATTTAGGTATGCTGTTATTGTTTGTTTCCTATGCGATGTATGTATTCACTGTCCCAGTAGATGAATGGCTGTATAGTTCCGTGCTCACAATAACTTTGTGCCTTATTTCACGGCTGTTTAATTTTGGAGGCTTTAGTACAGTCGGGTGCAGTATTGTTCTACAAACCTCTGCGTGCAAGAGCAGGCCCGAAACCAGCGCATGATGTCACACAGCCAGCAGCGCACTCGAGCTGTTTTTTGCAAAATGAAATGCAGTTCTGCTTGCAGTATAAATCCAACAGTAATTTTTTACTTTTTTTTTTTTCAGCGAAATAATACGGTGCTTTTATGCTTCTAAACTTTATTTGCCATGTTTTATTTGTGCAGTAGAATTTGGTCATGGGGTGCAAAATATACAGGTTTCACACAGTCTTGTTTCCAAGTTTGATCCTGGGTTTGGCAGCAGTGCCAGGATCCTGTTGAAATGATGAGATTTATCATGTCTCTGATCTGTTGACACTGGAGAGGAATCCAGTTGTGTGGGCTAAAACCATATTAATACAAATGTTAGCTGAATTGTGTTTTTTCTTTTTGCAACAGTTGTAGGAGTTCGTATCAAACCTTGGCTGTTTCAGTGCAAAGCTTCAGAACTGCACCATCATGTTTCTCTACAACCTGACCCTTCAAAGAGCCACTGGCATCAGTCATGCTATCCATGGAAACTTCTCAGGTAATTCTTCTCCTCGGCTGCACTTACCTTCCACAGGACAGCCTGCCCTGCTGCTCTAACCTTCTAACCCTCTGTACTCCGATAGGGACGAAGCAGCAAGAAATTGTTGTTTCCAGGGGGAAGATCCTGGAGTTGCTTCGCCCAGATGCCAACACTGGCAAGGTGCACACTCTGCTCACCATGGAGGTGTTTGGGATTATCCGCTCCCTCATGGCTTTCAGGCTGACGGGCGGGACCAAAGGTGAGTGTGACTGGGGGCCAGAATCCAAGTGCTGGGATGCAGTACTTCATGAATACAGCTGGGTGGCAGTGTGCCCTGGTGGGTAGAATGGAAGTGATAATAGGGGTGGGTTCCAGTGGTGAAGCCAAGAACTTTGTGACAAGAGACGGCAAGTCTTGCATTTGCAAGGTAGTACTTTATCAGCTATTTTGGGAGCTGGTGAAGTGATGAGTTGTCTCATGTCTCTTCTCTGAAATTTTTAACTTTGGAGAGAAATTAATATCTCTGATCATCAGAACAAGTAAAATCTGGAGGGATCCAATGCACTGGGTAAAGGTGAGAACACAAAGCCACTTTCGGGAAAAGTGGCTTGAAACCTGGTTCCAGGAGACCTAGTCTGAGGCAACGTAACTGTATGAAGCCCAAAGTCTTCGCTGGTGTGCCTTGCAGTGCCTGAACTGAGTTCCAAGCCACAGTGGCTTTGTGTTCCCTCAGCTTTAGCAATTGGATAATTGTTCCTTAAGGGACTCTTTCGCCTTTGAGATATTAAATACTGTTGCTGTCGTGCCTCATGGTTTCAGACTATATTGTGGTGGGCAGCGATTCGGGGAGAATCGTCATCCTGGAGTACCAGCCCTCCAAGAACGTGTTTGAGAAGGTGCACCAGGAGACCTTTGGCAAGAGTGGCTGTCGACGCATCGTCCCGGGCCAGTTCCTGGCTGTCGACCCCAAGGGCAGGGCTGTCATGATCGGTGAGGGTTCAAGAATATCTGCAATGTAATATACTGGGGCTCGAGAGTCGTTGCTTTCTACCATTGCATCACCATGACATGCTGTAAAATTACAGGAACACAAATTCATCCACTTTGTTAAACATTATAATTGGAAAGTCATTATTTTTTCTTTTACCCCCCGTTGTAAAATATTTGTTGCAAACAGTTTTTGCTATTTTATTTTGGCAGATTTTCTGGTGCCATTTAGAAATGTCTTATCTGGCCTGATTCATTTGAGATGTTTCTTTATTTTATTCCTGTAATTAATGAAAGAGTTTCAATAAGTTTGAAAACAGGTGGGAATGTTTTGCATGCTCTGGGTGCTCTGCCCCCAGCTGAATGTTTCCTCTCTGGCCCCCTGGCAGGAGCGCTTGAGAAGCAGAAGCTGGTGTATATCCTTAACAGAGACGCTGCTGCTCGTCTCACCATCTCTTCCCCTTTGGAGGCACACAAGGCCAACACCCTGGTTTACCACGTGGTGGGGGTGGATGTGGGCTTCGAGAACCCCATGTTTGCATGCCTGGAGATGGACTACGAGGTAACCCTGATTCCCTAACCTGGTCCAATTCTGCTTTACCCCTCCCTGAGGGCAGGCTGTTTTCTCATGTAGGATCAATTTCCACGTCTTTGTTGCAAGAGTGATGTCCACCAAGAGATTCAGAGCTGTGTGAAACGCTGTCTCCAATGTTGTTGCTCCAGTTCCTCCGATACTATAAATGTGATGCATGGCTTTCCATTGTCTGTCTCTGTGGTTCCAGACCCTTCCCTGGTGTGGATTGGGGTTGTTGTATTGCAACGCTGTTCCTAACACAGCCCGTCTCTCTGTTCTAGGAGACAGATAATGACCCGACAGGGGAGGCTGCCGCTAACACCCAGCAAACCCTGACCTTCTACGAGCTGGACCTGGGCTTGAACCACGTGGTGCGCAAGTACAGTGAGGCCCTGGAGGAGCACGGGAACTTCCTCATCACAGGTGTGTGGCGCGGGGCTCTGTCCTCGTCGCGCGTGTGTGGCGCGGGGCTCTGTCCTCGTCGCGCGTGTGTGGCGCGGGGCTCTGTCCTCGTCGCGCGTGTGTGGCGCGGGTGTGGCGCGGGGCTCTCTGTCCTCGTCGCGCGCGTGTGGCGCGGGGCTCTGTCCTCGTCGCGCGTGTGTGGCGCGGGGCTCTGTCCTCGTCGCGCGTGTGGCGCGGGGCTCTGTCCTCGTCGCGCGTGTGTGGCGCGGGGCTCTGTCCTCGTCGCGCGTGTGTGGCGCGGGGCTCTGTCCTCGTCGCGCGTGTGTGGCGCGGGGCTCTGTCCTCGTCGCGCGTGTGTGTGTGGCGCGGGGCTCTGTCCTTGTCGCAGGTTGAAATGAGTTTTCTCATGTCTTTTCTCTGACCTGTTAACACTGGAGAGGAAATAAACGATCTCTGATCACAGCAGTTTGCCTTTAAGCAGATAGACTATTTCTTGGGTTCAGAAGCAGCCATGCATTTGCGTTGTAAAGTGAGGGGTGATTCGAGCCTCTTGTTGCCTGTCCGCAGTCCCGGGAGGATCTGATGGCCCCAGCGGAGTGCTGATCTGCTCTGAGAACTACATCACCTACAAGAACTTCGGGGACCAGCCAGACATCCGCTGTCCCATCCCACGCAGGAGGGTAAGAGGCGCAGACTGGAGGGGTGTTGCGAGGGAGTGTCCTATATTTAAAAGGGTTTCATTGACTGTAGTTTCTGTATACATGGGCTTCATAGGGTATGAATAAATTCCGTCCAGGCTCGAAATGATTCAGTTTGTCTCTTCTCCTGAGTCCACCTCTGGATGTAATGTAAACTGTTGTGATCAGGCAGTCTTGCTTCTCGCTGGGACTCGCTGCCTTGGTTTACTCGGTCTCAGTGTCCGTGTGTCTGTCTGGTGTTTCTGCAGAATGACCTGGACGATCCAGAGCGTGGGATGATCTTTGTCTGCTCTGCCACGCACAAGACCAAGTCCATGTTCTTCTTCCTGGCGCAGACTGAGCAGGGAGACATCTTCAAAGTCACCCTGGAGACAGATGAGGAGATGGTGAGCTACTGGGCCGGTGGCGGGCCCGGGAGAACGGGGCTGTTGAAATGAGGAACTTTCTCATGTCTCTTCTCTGACTAGTAATTTCTGGAGAGAAATAATAATTTCTGATCAAAGCCCCCAACTGATCTATAAACCATTTTTTAGAATTCTATTTAAATCATTTTTACAAAAATTTGACCTCCCTCTCCTCTTTCTCAGGTGACGGAAATCCGTTTGAAGTACTTTGACACCATTCCTGTGGCAACCTCCATGTGCGTGCTGAAAACGGGCTTCCTCTTTGTGTCCTCAGAATTCGGGAATCAGTAAGTCTACAATTTTGTTTCTTTGCCTTGGCCCCTTCCTGAAATCAAGCCTGTTGCTGGACCCCTGTAGCTCTCAAACGGGTGATTTCTCGTGCCTGTAGCTTGCTGTGTTCACTGCCCCCCTGTTTTAACTGCTCCTCTCACTGTCAGTTACCTGTACCAGATCGCACACCTGGGGGATGATGATGAGGAGCCAGAGTTCTCATCTGCTATGCCGCTGGAGGAGGGAGACACCTTCTTCTTCCAGCCGCGGCCGCTGAAGAACCTGGTGCTGGTGGATGAGCAGGAGAGCCTCTCCCCCATCATGAGCTGCCAGGTGAGACTGATCAAAGGGGGCTCTGCAAACAGCATTGCCACGGGCTAGTTACATGCAGTGTGACCTGATCCATTTGACCTGAGCTTTGCTTTCTCTGTTATAGAAATGTTGAAGGTGTGCTGACTCGCTCACTTTCATCTTTCAGATTGCTGATCTGGCAAATGAGGACACGCCCCAACTGTACGTGGCCTGTGGCAGGGGGCCCAAGTCCACCCTGAGGGTACTGAGGCACGGACTGGAGGTACGAGAGTTTCATACAGTCCAGATATCTGGGGGGGTTGTGGGGCTGCAGGGCACTAATGCAAACGCTGGCTAGGATTTTTAAAATAAAAGCTTGTTTGGTTCAACAGGGGACTGTTGAAATGATGAGATTTCTCATGTCTCTTCTCTGACCTGTTAATGCTGGAGAAGAAATATTTCTCTCTGATTGCAGTAATTGCCTTTAAGACACTTTCTTGGCTTAAAAGCAACCCTACATTTGGGTTGACAAACAAGGTTTTTCTTTTCATTGCCTGTCCTTTTCAAAAACACAAGTGTGTGATTAGGGTTCGGTTAACAATATGCACATAAGGCTTGGCGTTCCTGCACAGTGCTGACTGCCCTCGTTTCCCTTTAGGTGTCTGAGATGGCTGTCTCCGAGCTGCCCGGTAATCCCAATGCAGTGTGGACAGTGAGACGTCACATTGAAGGTATGTCAGGAAGCCTTACTGGGGAGCTCTCTGAATTGGGGTTAAGTTAACAGAGATTGATTGTACTGGAAACCTGTAAAGAACACTCTGGTTATCCTTACATTTTAAATTTTAAAGTTGTGTTTTTTTTTTGTTGTTTTTTTACCAGAAGGATAGCTTGCATCTAGGTTTACTTAAATAACACTTGCTGGGGGATCTTGAACAGATATAAACACTGTTGCAGCCTTCATGTTTCATGGTGTTTAGAGTAGCTGTTGTCAGTCAGTCCTGTTATCAGACATCCTGCAGTCCGGTGCACGTGGCAATGCTGGCAATGGAGACACTTGTTGAAACTGCATCATGCAGGTATAAGAGAGTTTACAAACGAGAGGAGGCCATTCGGCCCATCTTGCTCGTTTGGTTGTTAGTAGCTTATTGATCCCAGAATCTCATCAAGCAGCTTCTTGAAGGATCCCAGGGCGTCAGCTTCAACAACATTACTGGGGAGTTGATTCCAGACCCTCACGATTCTCTGTGTAAAAGTGTCTCCTATTTTCTGTTCTGAATGCCCCTTTGTCTAATCTCCATTTGTGACCCCTGGTCCTTGTTTCTTTTTTTCAGGCTGAAAAAGTCCCTTGGGTCGACACTGTCAATACCTTTTAGAATTTTGAATGCTTGAATTAGGTCGCCACGTAGTCTTCTTTGTTCAAGACTGAACAGATTCAATTATTTTAGCTTGTCTGCATATGATACGCTTTAAGCCCGGAATAATTCTGGTCGCTGCTCTTTGCACTCTTTCTAGAGCAGCAATATCTTTTTTATAGCGAGGTGACCAGAACTGAACACAATATTCAAGATGAGGTCTTACTAGTGCATTGTACAGTTTTAACATTACTTCCCTTGATTTAAATTCAACACTTTTCACAATGTATCCGAGCATCTTGTTAGCCTTTTTTATACATGTTGGCATGCTGTGTGCAGCCGCTTTGATTGCTTGCATGTAGAAGCATGAAATGTTGCAGGTAGAGACTGTATTGCAAAGCTTTTCCTGGGCAGGAGTGGTTCTTGCTGTGCGGTTACAGCATAATCATGGTTCTTGAAGCGAGCCTTGTGTTGGGGGCCTGTGGCTCGGATTGGTTTGCTGGGATTCAATGTGCAAGAGCTGTTTCTAATCTATGTCCTCTGGGGAAGGGACCACTAACCGTCCAGGATATTTATTTCAGATCACATCCTAGTCTAAGAGGCTTTATCTGAACCCCCCAGGTGTCAGCGCTGCACCTCGTCTCCTGAGCAGTTTGGCTGAGGGGTTCTGTTGAACTCTGTGGAATTGTAGCCGTGTTCCCCCTGTCAGCGCAGTACTAACCCGGGCCGGTGTTTGGTGCACTCCCTGCCAATACCGAGCCTCTCTTTCTCTCCCACAGGTGCCCGGGACGAGTGCGGCTCTCCCCGGGGGGGCCCCCCTCACTGACGCCAGCTCTCAGCACTGGTTAGGACACTCTCTGTCTTTTACAACTTCCTAACTGAAGAGGAGCCAAAATCAATCTCATTCCCTTCAATACATCTCATTAAACCAGTGGCTATTAAGAGTGGTTCATCTGACTGATCTCCTCCACAAATAGGTTCAAGTACATAGATAAATTGAACAAGGTCTTGACTTCTAATGGACTGAAACGACTGAGTTTGTGTCACTGTTTTTAAAACACACTATTGTGACTGGCAGATGTTCTTAAAAGGTGGGGAAATGTCTGGTCTGGTTTATTGCATTATAAATGCACCAGCATTGTTAGTATTCTATCAAGAAATATGTTGCAGTTCTCATTAGTGCAGTCCTGGAAGGGAGATGAGGTTGGGATGGCAGTCCTAGCAAGTTTCTAAAAGCTGGAAACTCCACTCAACCCACCTACATCGGGTGGAAAAACAAGCTACAAAGAAGCTTGAAGGTCAATTGTGCAGCTGCATGAATGTGTTTGGAATAGTGTGTGTGTATTTGAATTCCTAGCATGTCTATTGAAGGTTAGTGTGGGAGGGAGGCTTGTATGAGAAACACTGTTGGAGAGTGCCTGATGACCAGAGGGAAGGAGAGCATACAATAGCAGTAGTCTTCGATTAGACAGTACAGTTTGCACTGCTTTATTGGGACACCCTTGGGAGAAGGAAAAATATCCTGAATAAGTGGCTGTCCCAATTAAACGAGAGGCATTTGAGACTAACTTAGTCACACCTTATAAGGGCAGGACACCTGAGGGTGCAGGAGTGGATACACTAGCAGTCAGATTATCAACAGTATGGTGACAGGTTTGCAGTGGGTGCAGGGCTGGATCACACGGAGTTGTTGAGCGGGGCTCCTGTGAGCTCTCCTGCTTTCTCTCCCCAGACGAGTTTGACGCCTACATCATTGTGTCCTTTGTGAACGCCACGCTGGTGCTGTCCATTGGGGAGACTGTGGAGGAAGTGACTGACTCTGGCTTCCTGGGCACCACTCCCACCCTGTCCTGCTCACTGCTTGGGGAGGACGCACTGGTGCAGGTACCCAATCAACACACTCCTGCAATAGCTGGGTTACACAGTGTGTAGTGTCATCTGTAATTATAGTATACAAAGGGAAGGCCTTTCAAGTAACCAATACAGAGCCCAAATCATTCCTATAGTGGTGGCAAAGGGTTGAATGCAGTTTCTTTTCTAACAGCAGCTGGTGTTTGAATAGTAAGATTATCTTTGTGATTCTCTCTCTGCACAGGTATACCCAGACGGGATCCGTCATATCCGGGCAGACAAGAGAGTGAACGAGTGGAAGACTCCGGGCAAGAAGACGATTGTTCGCTGCGCTGTTAATCAGAGGCAGGTGGTGATCGCGCTCACTGGGGGAGAACTTGTCTACTTTGAGATGGACCCGGTATGTCTTTCCTGCCTCCGCAATGTTGGCTCCAGTATCAACTGTTACTTTATATCACTGTGCATCTGAACCTAACTGATAGGAAAGTTAATTAACATTAGCTGCTGTGTTTTTTTTTTTAATTACAAATACAATATTCTACACGTCCATTTTGAGGTTGGAGTTTTGATTTTTGTCGAACTGATACAAAGGGGTCTGTGCATGTCTGTCTGACTCTGCCCTCTCGTTCTGCCTTGCAGTCTGGCCAGCTGAACGAGTACACGGAGCGCAAGGAGATGTCCGCGGATGTGGTCTGCATGAGTCTGGCCAACGTGCCTCCGGGAGAGCAGCGCTCGCGCTTCCTGGCTGTGGGGCTTGTGGACAACACTGTGAGGATCATCTCCCTCGACCCCTCTGTGAGTGCTTCTGTCTTCCAAAATTCAAAGCACAGAAAAATACAAGGATGTGCTGCAGGTTTCTAATGCAAACGCTATCTCTGAATTTTATTTAAAAAAAATAAAAGCTTGACTTGCCTCAACTCTGGGGGGCTGTTGAAATGATGAGATTTCTCGTGTCTCTTCTCTGACCTGTTAACACTGGAGAGGAAATAACTTTCTCTGATCACAGTGATTTACCTTAAGTAAGTTTGCAGTATTTTGACTTGCTGACTTTGTCTGCATGTAAATTGCATGTATACGAAGGAGTCTTGCTGATTCCTGGTTTCCTTGCAGGACTGCTTGCAGCCGCTCAGTATGCAGGCGCTGCCGGCCCAGCCTGAGTCCTTGTGCATCGTGGAGATGGGTGGCACAGAGAAGCAGGATGAGCTGGGAGAGAAGGGCAGCATCGGCTTCCTGTACCTCAACATCGGCCTGCAGGTGCACTGCTCTACACACAGACTCAGCCTGCAGTTTAATGCACAAACTTTTGGTTAAAGAATAAAAATTATCTAGTATTTATCTTTTGAACAGATGTTCATGTTTTCAGTTGAGATCAAGGGCTCTCCCAGCTGCTGTTTTGAAAGCTTGTGTTTGTGTCTCCAGAACGGCGTGCTGCTCCGGACCGTGCTGGACCCTGTCACAGGCGATCTGTCCGATACTCGCACCCGATACCTGGGCTCTCGCCCAGTGAAGCTCTTCCGTGTCAGGATGCAGGGCCAGGAAGCGGTGAGCGCACTGCATTTCACTCTCCGGTGGATTATTTCAGTGTTGAACCTGCTTGCTGACTGCTTTCTGTCTATCTCAGGTGTTGGCCATGTCTAGCCGCTCGTGGCTCAGTTACTCCTATCAGTCTCGCTTCCACTTGACGCCGCTGTCCTATGAGACTCTAGAGTATGCGTCTGGCTTTGCCTCGGAGCAGTGTCCGGAGGGCATCGTGGCCATTTCCACCAACACCCTCAGGTAAACCACCTCATGGGGCAGCCTAATTGAGGCACTGCATATTGGTTGGGATGAGGCTGTCTGTATTGAGTGCATTTGAGTCTCTATTTGTGGTAACTGCTTGTTTTCTCTGTCCAGGATCTTGGCTCTGGAGAAGCTGGGCGCAGTGTTCAATCAGGTGGCGTTCCCCCTGCAGTACACCCCACGCAAATTCGTCATTCACCCCGAAACCAACAACCTAATCCTGATCGAGACGGACCACAACGCCTATACTGAGGCCACCAAGGCACAGCGGAAGCAGCAGATGGCCGAGGTAAAGGGAGGGAGATGTAGTGTTCAATCCTGCCTGTTAGAGGGCACTGTTAAGCTGGCTGCATAAGCAGCTATTGTTGCACACGAGTGCAAAGAAATATAACTGAAAATGGTTGTAAAGAGATTTCCTTTTCAATTAGCTCACTTCATTTAACCATTTTAATGTGATTGTGTTGCCAGACTGATAGGCTTCTCTGTTCTGTCTCCGTTTTAACCCTGGTATCTTGAGATGCATCCAGCAGATCTGGATGGCAATTTACAGAAAAGCCTCATTCTAGAAACCGCTTGTTCTGTGGGAGATGAAGGGGAGTGGTGGGGAGGGCTCTCTTAAGCAGGACTTGCTGATCTGTGTCATTTCCAGGAAATGGTTGAAGCCGCTGGAGAGGATGAGCGGGAGCTGGCAGCAGAGATGGCGGCTGCATTCCTCAATGAGAATCTTCCTGAGGCAATCTTCGGCGCTCCCAAGGCAGGCAGCGGACAGTGGGCCTCGCTGGTGCGGCTCATCAACCCCATCCAGGGGGCCACCCTGGACCTAGTGCAGCTGGAGCAGAACGAGGCAGCGTTCAGGTGAGCCGGGGCCTGGACAGTTCCCTGCTGCCACACACTGGCTGTGTTGCTGGGATAAGATTTCACTGTCTCGCTTACCCACCTTCACATTTAACATGTATTAGTGATCCAAGCACTGGCTGTGCTGCTCCACACTAAAGTAGACCAGTCAGTTCCTCTGAATCCCTTTCCCTCTAGTAGTAGTAGTGCCCTTAACGTTTACCACAGTATTTTCACATGGTATTGTTGCTGTTTTTTACATTTTGTTTTACCTTGGTTATACTGTGTGTTTGCTATGTTTATTAGTGTCATTTACCATGCCTCACTGGCCTTTCCAGTGCTTACCTGTTCTTTATTACACAGTGCCGGGCTTGTGGGACACTTTTCTAAAGGTGTTCTCACACCATGCGGGTGGCACTGTGACTCGCTGTGTAAAGTTGATGCTCCTCTGTGCTCAAGTGGCTCCTTCTCTCTGCAGTGTGACTGTCTGCAAGTTCGCCAATGGGGGAGAGGATTGGTATGTGCTAGTGGGTGTGGCCAGAGACCTGATCCTGAACCCGCGCTCTGTGGGCGGTGGCTTCATCTACACCTACCGCCTGGTGAGCGGCGGAGAGAAGCTGGAGTTCATGCACAAAGTAAGGGGGGGTGGGGGTGGGGGTGGGTTGTTTTTTGTAATGGAACATATGATAATAGGGGGATTGTAGGATTCTGTTTACTTTCCTAAACCTGTGATTTAACCAACATTTAAGCGTTCAATCTTCAACCTGTTGGGGAATTTTTATAACCAATCAAAAAAAGCCCTACCCCCAGAAGCCCACTGTTGGAGTGCTGTCATGCTTTTGTAATGCAGTGCAACATTTTTGTGTAGATAGGACGGGATGGGGGTCTTGCATTACTGCACACATCCTGATGAATACACACTGCAACTGATGTTTGTTTTATATGTTTAAACTTGTTTTCTTTCCAGACGTCAGTGGAGGATGTCCCCTCTGCCATCGCACCCTTCCAGGGCAGGGTTCTCATTTCTATTGGGAAGTTGCTGCGGATCTACGACCTTGGGAAGAAAAAGCTGCTCCGCAAGTGCGAGAACAAGGTAACTGGGGCTTTCTGTGTGTGCAGGACTGCACAGCAGCTCTCTCTGCTCTGATCACTGTGCGCGCGCAGGACTGCACAGCAGCTCTCTCCGCTCTGATTGTGATCAAGCTGTGTAGAAGCAATGAGAAACTGAGTATGTGAAAGGCATCAAAGGTGTATCTTGCTTTTCCATAAAAGGAAGACAATAACTGCAAGAAGTTATTTAAAATGCCAGCTTTATAGTGCCTTTTGTGAAGTTGTCATGCTTTTGATTGCAGAGGAATACATTTCCTTCAGTTGTAATGCTGCAGCCTCCTGTTTGTGTTTTTGAAGGGCCAGATTTCATTTTTTTTTTTTCATTTTTTAATCTAATTTTACAACGCCATGTTAAGACGTCTGCTGCTTATACACCTGTTTTGGAATGCATGTGTAGTTTCAGTCCTGTAACTGCCAGCTTTTCCTCCTGTGCCTTCCTTCAGCATGTCCCGAACCTCATCACAGGGATCTACCCCATGGGGCACCGCGTGATCGTGACGGACGTGCAGGAGAGCCTGTTCTGGATCCGCTACAAGCGCAATGAGAACCAGCTGATCATCTTCGCTGATGACACGCACCCTCGCTGGCTCACCACGGCCTGTCTGCTCGACTACGATACCATGGCCTCTGCAGACAAGTTCGGCAACATCAGCATTGTACGTACCCTGCTCCACTGGCTGCGCGCCTTTACTGTCGGCCCAGTCACTCTTAGGAGTAGGTTCACGTTACTCTTAGATGTCCATGTTCCTTGGTTAGTGTGACCAATAACTAGAAGACAGTGTTTAATCTTAGTGACATATTAAACTCTACCCTGCAGGTCAGGTTGCCCCCGAATACCAACGATGATGTGGATGAGGATCCCACAGGAAACAAGGCACTGTGGGACAGGGGTCTTCTTAACGGGGCCTCCCAGAAGGTATGTGCTGCAAATGAGGCTAGAACCTCACTCCATTGCTGCTGTCTCCTACAGTGGAACGTAGATCCACTCTTTGCATGACACTGATTGCTCTTAATTCCATATTTACAGCTGTGGTGGGGAATGCATGTTACTGTGATACTTTATTAATGAGGACTTGCTCTCCACAGGCGGAGGTGATCATGAACTACCACATCGGGGAGACGGTCCTCTCTTTGCAGAAGACCACGCTGATCCCTGGAGGCTCAGAGTCCCTGGTGTACACCACCCTGTCTGGGGGCATCGGAATCCTGGTCCCCTTCACCTCTCACGAGGTGAGACCACAGGCTGCTGTTAATTCTGCTGCACTCGGCTTTGTTTGAGTGAATGACAGGCTTGACTAATCCCTGTCCTTTTCTCTTTCTCTGTCTGCAGGACCATGACTTCTTCCAGCATTTGGAGATGCACATGCGTTCAGAGTACCCCCCTCTGTGTGGCCGGGACCACCTCAGCTTTCGCTCCTACTACTTCCCTGTCAAGGTGGGTATTTTCCCCTTGATTTGGGGGCGGACAGCTGGTAGGAATATGACTTGTCAGCCTGCGAGTACAGTTAGAAAATCCTGTGCAACAGTCCTAGCACAAGCTTACAAGTTACATGCTGTTAGAAATGTAGTTAATGATGGGAGAGAGAGGAGGAGCTGCACAAGCTTTAGAAGCACTGTGACATATCTACCCTCTTGTAGCACTGCCAGTAACACTCTGCTAGGGAAGTAGTTCATTTGCCACATTAGTTACAATGGAGGCCTTTGGCTTCTCTTGATTGAACACTGGTGAGTTCATTAGAGCGTGTCCTTTCTCTCTGTAGAACGTGATCGACGGGGATCTGTGTGAGCAGTTCAACTCTATGGACCCCAACAAACAGAAGAGTGTGTCTGAGGAGCTGGACCGAACACCACCCGAGGTCTCCAAGAAACTAGAGGATATCCGAACTCGCTACGCTTTCTAAACTCCCTCTCAGGGACACAGACTCCAGCCGAACACCTCGGGCTTCTACAAACTGCGTTCAAAACCCGCAGCCCAGACACAAGCACTATTGTTTATTGTCTCTTCATGGTCGTTTTTTTTCCCCAGTTGTGCTTGCCAGATAGAGAAGTGTGGTACTTTTTAAATCCCTAGACTTTCATCTCCTTTTAAACAGCAGAATTAGTGCTGATTCACCCTACAACTGAGCCTTGCTTTTCTTTTGATTTATTTTTAAGCATAAGTTTGTACTAAATGAAGTGTAAAAGTGGTACTTCAGAAGTACCATTCTGTTGAGCTTGTGATGCAGGAAACTGGTCACTAAGTTTTAGGTTAAGTATAGTAGCTTTTGAAAATGGCTCTGCCTGGGTCATTGCCAGCTTGTAAGCTTGTTTGTCCTGCCAGGATGAGCCTGCTTTAAACCGTCAACACTTGGCAGGACTTCAGTACTAGCTGGGACCAAGTTTTAATTGAAGAATGTATAATTGTACTTCCCAATCGCACAGTGTTAGCCGTTTGGGTCCAGGCAGTGATGTTTAAAGCCAGTATAAATCTGAAGAGTTGAAATGGCAAAGTACTACAGATGGAAACTCAACCTTGACTGTCACTAGTGAATGTGGAAACCAGCAAGAGGGTGGCGGTCTGGTGTGAATTGTAGTGTTTGGCAGTGTTGTAAATAAACTTTTGTATGAGGTTGAAAAGTGAGCTTATGCCTTTTTTCTTGTGGAATTTGCATCCTCCTAACTTAATATTGGAAAGGTGTGCAGGGGAGAGTTTCAGAAGCTTTACAGACTGTCCAGTGAATATAGTAGCACAATACATTCATTTTGTACAGATTCTGCTTTTTTGCGTTGGATATATGTAGGTCTCTAGTTTTCGGGTTTTATTTATCACGTGATGTCCCTTTTAAACATATTTTGAGCAGATTCGCTTTCTTAAGCAAACACTAATTCCCAAAAGAAGTTTTTTACCCTCCTATCTTGATTGAGTTGACATTTCGTTCTGGCTGTTATCGCCGAATTCAGTTTATTCATTTCCACTGCGTTAGTTTCTAGTAGTGCGTCGCTGATTTAAGCCCTCTGGTATTTAAGGCTTAATTACAGTTAAAAGGGTGAGAGATGACAAATGACCCAAAACTAGAAGCCGTACATACATGTTTTGACAGAGAGACTTCCATTTGAAGTGTTTGTCAAACAATTGTCCAGTGCCTCTTTTAGTATTCCTTTTGTTTTCTGTAGAATGTGTTTTTCATGCAAACCATAACTAGCAACTCTTTCCAGAGCGAATGCCAGGGCAGTCTATTCTGGGAACTGCAGCCCATTGTTGCCCTTGGAAATCTAGGAAGATGAGTAGCGCATGAGATCAGGCAGCTCCTCCCTCTTAACTAAACCAGGGCAAGTCCCCTGAACCCTTTGTGCTAATTGATTAAAACTGAACGTGGCTTTATTGAATGAAGAAGTAACATGGATAGGAGTGGGATTTGTATTTGTTCTGCAGCTGCTGCTTTAACAACTGTCAAATACATTCTGATGTTCCAGATGAAAGGTCCTCTGGACCAATACGCTGTCATGTTGCGTCCACGTGATTAGATTCTCTTTGAGAAACAGGCTTCATTCTGGGCACTTGATCTGTGATTCTATGGATCTGAACACTTCCTGGGTTATAGTCCCGTTAAGCAGTGGACAGGTGAGTGAATGTGGAGTGACCGAGGTTGGGCAAAGACAGAGCAGTGCTTTCTATTCTGTGTGTAGTGTCACGTTTGAGTCTTACGAAGGTAAAACTCAGGAGGGAGCAGTACTAGTGGGTAAATTTTCATGCACTGGGCCTGAGTGAAATGAATTTTGGATAAGTCCTTTTGAGAGACTATTTAATTAAGCACAATAGTGATAATATTACACAGTTTTAACAATTTTCTTTTTTATCCCAAACTCTTCCTAATTAGGAGTATTGCTGCCAAAATAATACAACTGTTTTCACGACTTAAGTGCCTAACAATGTTTTATCACGTTTGTACAATAGCATACAAGTAAAGAACAATTCAAACTAGTTACTGCTTTGTCAGGCATACTAATCTAAACCACCTTACATCATAGCTGTATTAATTCTACTCATAGTTAAGACATCTATAATTCAGGCAATGAATATATGCTTACCTTCTTTGAGGTCCAATTGATTCAAAGCAGTTTGGTAAAGTCATTGAGTAAATGCCTTTCAAGCTGAATTTCAAATCAGGATTACACTGCAGAGGCTGGGTTGAGGATCGGTCAGAAATAGAACACTGGTATCGTTTGACTAAAGTTTTTATGTCCGTTTTTTTCAGCCACCTTTCATAACGTCACCACAACCCCCCTACTCATGCAGTATGTGGTTACAATGTGTCTGCTAGCGGTCAAGCTTACCTAAATGTTTAGATTCATACTTCAAAATATTTAGCACATTCAAGCAAAAATGCACATCCTACTCTAAGTAAATATAATTATAATGCATTAGTTTAAGTAAATATAAATCAAGTTAATCAGTTAATGAATAAGTTTAGTATGTTAATTCTATATCTTGATGTAACACCTTCACAGAAAATAGACTTCAGCCTACTTCCTTAAGAACCTGACTCTAGCGAGTGATACTGCAAGACCAAACAACATCCTGACCTTTTCACAGATAAAAACACCGACTGGGTATAAGTTAATTTGTCAGAGAAAATGGTTAGTTAGATAAAGGCCCTAGCTCTGGCCTAGTTTATAAATACTTGAAGGGTTGCTGGTTGCTGACAAGGTGTTAAAAGAAAAAACAACTAGAATTAATTTTCTAGAGAAAAACTGGTGCTAGTGACCGAAAACATAAGTTTATTTTTAATTATAGAAAATGCAGTATGCAACTATATGATAAAAACTATTTAGTAGCAAGCTAGCTCTTCAGGTCAAGAGGGACCCCATCTTTTTCTGTTCTCCCTCAAACAGCAAGCCTGGTCCCAGACATCCAGTATCATGCATCACAGGTATAATGATCTTTGTCTAGTTGACACCTGTAATGTACTGCAACTCCCTCAAAGAGCTCCCTACGCTGCTGGTATACCATGCTTCCATGGCTCTCCAGTCTACTGCCTGTTTACACTTAAGGCAGATTGCTCTTATTATTTCCTTCCCATTGAAATTAACCACTGCATCTCCTGAACTAACCTCAGTATAAACACATCATCTTCCAGGGGAGCAAACTGTACAAACTCTCTTTTGAAGTGGGCCCTGTCTTAGCTGGCACTCGTCACAACAACAATGTTGGGATCTTGGAAAAGCTTGTTTATTCCTGGAATTTCAAACCAAATCTTGCAGAATCCCCTGCCGGACAGCTGTGGAAAGTCCCGTACTTATCCATCTCAGTCTGCTCACATAAATACACTAATCTGGGCACACCATGGGCCATTTTCATGTCACTCATATAATATGGAATCGCCTCCATATTTGCTACTTTCCACTCCTCTGTGCTGTAGCCACAGTCAGTGGATATTTGCAACAAAAGATTAGAAGAGGAGCCTACCTGAACACCAGTATTTATTTTATGTATTCTCCACACCATGCCAGGCTCAAGGGTTTTGATTAATTCCGAGGCAGTAGTAATGATCATTTGCTCATACTTCCCTTTTAAGAGCAGCTCTTTCTGGTTTGGCTGTAATTGACCCGCCCAGTAAAGAAGACACGGTACACTGCATTCAGATCTGCAGAGGAGCAATGCAGGCTAAATACAGCTAGAGATCTGAAAAAGATTTCCAGATAGCTTTAAATGTATAGCAAGCCAAATAATCATTTATACATCTCAAATTGTATTTTCAGATACCTTGAAATATTTAGAGATCTCTAAATCATTTACAGATATGTTGAAATGAATACCATAAAACTTCAATTAAATGCCTCCAGCATTTATTTACAATATTTGCCAGCAGACCTGGCGGGTATTGGAGACTGGAGATTATTTTAAATTTTACAGTGAATAACTTTGTTTGTTTAGAGATATCTCCAAATAGAGAGGAAGTTCATTAAAAAGCATTATTACAGGGAGTCATTTAGAGATATCTATGAACCAAGTTATTTAGAGAGATCTATATGAACAGTCATTTAGAGATCGATATGAATAGGGAGTTATTTATAGAGATCTATATAAACAGGATTATTTATAGAGATCGATATGAATAGTGAGTTATTTATAGAGATCTATATAAACAGGATTATTTAGAGAGATCGATATGAATAGTGAGTTATTTAGAGATCTAGATGAACAGGAAGCTATCTGAGAGATCTAGATGAACGGGAAGCTATCTGAGAGATCTCTAAATTACAGTTTGGTTTACCATGCCAGTATGGTATACATTAAAGATATCTGTAAATTAATTTGAGATGTCAGAATGAAATTAGAATATCTTCCAACTGGTTTATTTACAGACATTTCAAATTCATTTAAAGAAATCTGCATATTATTTACAGATATCGAAGTGTTTCAAGATATCTTAAAATGCAATTTGATGTATCTCTAAATGATAATTTGGCTTGCAATAGATTGAATGGTGCGCAGTGTCTGTGGTGCAGTACAACGATAAGGCCCAAGAAAACGAAAGTAAATGCGGTTTGTCCCGTTTGAGAGACATGTGACTAAGAACTTCCATTGTCGGATCCACAACTTCGGGAGTGACGGGGAATTCCAGCTCGCTTCTGGTTGTTCCCAGACTCAGCGCTTCGGCCGACCCTGCAGGACTTGCTCGCAGCAGGGTGATGATAAAGACATACCCGTAGACGGCGTAACTGCGTGAGTATGATCTGCTCTTCGCGCTGACAGCTGATTGTGTAGGGTAATGTGTATTGGGCTATAATCATCGGGAGCGATTCCAGCAGTGCAGCGCATTGGATTACATTTCAAAGCAAAGCTAGTACGTTTTCAATATCATTTCTATTGCGCTCTGTGTGCTATTAGAACTCACCTAACCTGTTGCCTCCATGCTTTCACGCCTCTCACTACGTGTTTAAAGGCAATGCTATTTGTGGATGATGCAGTCTGAACACTTTATTAGGTTCTGCATATCTCTGTGCAGTGCCGGCGGCGGGGAGTAAATATTGAAACGCGTTTTATATTTATAGATACTGGCTATTTAAACAGGTTATATATTTATAGATACTGGCTATTTAAACACGTTATATTTATAGATACTGGCTATTTAAACAGATTATATATTTATAGATACTGGCTATTTAAACACGTTATATTTATAGATACTGGCTATTTAAACAGATTATATATTTATAGATACTGGCTATTTAAACACGTTATATATTTGTAGGTACTGGCTATTTAAACACGTTATATATTTATAGATACTGGCTGTTTAAAAAGGTTTTATATTTATAGATACTGCTTATTTAAAGTTTGCAACAATACTATTAAGACGACTATAATAATAATGAGCTTGTTATCTGATTGATATCCCACAAACATCGTTTAATTTACTTCAAAATAAATTAAATGTTTATTTTGTAAAACAAAAGAAAATGACCACGGACAGCATTTACATTGATGGAGAATTGACTGATGCAGAATATATTGATAAAGAATATGAAACGGCTGTCTACAAAATGTTTGTTTGGTTTATAGCCTAACAGCTAGCTATTTTTTTTAGCTAAGTTCTGCAGTTATTTACTGCTTCGGACACAAAAGTCATGAAATGGTAACACATGTTTCAACATGTTTCAACTGTCTTCTACAGTGTTACAAGATGACGAAGGTACAAACATTCGCTGTCACACCCAAAGACAGATTTTCTGCGCTTATTATATGCCATACGATTTGTTAAAAGCTTTCATTTACCTTTGTAGAAGCTGGCGGCATAGCGAAACGTTCGGATTAACAGTTCTGGTTGTCTTAATTTGTGGATTTATTTGATTTATCTGTGTCGCTGTGTTTTGGAAGAACGAGATTCAAGGTGTATATTTGACACTGCAAAGCTACATTGTGTTTCATGGTATCGTGTGTGACACTGCGATGCTACATTGCGCTTGGAGTAAGCCCAGCTCTGTAACTGTCCTGTCACTCCTATAGCGTTTCTATTAAGGCCAGCTGCACTGGCAGTGTTGTGATAGAAATACAGTTGAACAGAAGCGGAGCCATGCTGAATGTAACCCTGTGTCTGGACTGTCCTAGCTGCAGCTCAGGAGTTCCCTGGACAGGCTTCCCTGGAGGAACCATGCAGCCAAAAAGCAAACCATGGGCATTCTTCACATTGATCACTGGTGAGTGCACTGAAGGAAAAGTCCCATGTACAAGGCTCTGTTGTACATAGTGGTGTTTTTCTATGAGCGATACGTAGAAGTTCTCTTTTGCTGAAGGGGTTTAGTTGTTTGGACAAATCACATGACTAACAATATCCTATTTTCTTAGGCACTTCTAATTGGTAGTGGCCTTGGGATAAAAAAACACATCCTGCCCTGCTTTGAAATGACAGCTCCTTGGTGTTTGTGCCTCTGCTTTGATCTCAAAGACCACTAGAAAAGAGCAAGCTAAACCCACGCTGGATCAGAGCTGCTGACAAAGCCTGCCTGTCTCTAGCTTAACAGTTAAATACAGCCTGTCTCTTGCTAGCAGTGTCCCTGGTTTGACACAGTTAAATACAGCCTGTCTCTTGCTAGCAGTGTCCCTGGTTTGACACAGTTAAATACAGCCTGTCTCTTGCTAGCAGTGTCCCTGGTTTGACACAGTCTTGTTCTGTCTGTAGTGTGTTGATGTTTATGCCAGTGTGGCTTGGTTTCCTTTGTGCTGTATGTGAAGGCAAGTATTTTTACTGCAGAGGCTGTCTGTGTGTTATGAGATTTGTTGTGAAGATTCAGGGTGTTACATTATTTAAGACTTTGCAGCATTATTCTGTTATTCTGTAACAGGAAGCTGCATTAGTAAAGGAAGCTGCATTAGTGAAGGGTAGGCTGCAACAAGCTGTCGCTGATTCTCGAGTTCCCTGATGCCTCTGCAGGAGTACTCTCAGTGCTGCCTCTGCTGGCGATGTCATCGAAGGACATGTGTAGATATCTGTACCCCCTGGAGAGTGAGCTGAGATACAGTAACAGGCTCCAGTTCACAGTAAGTTCACTGACAGGTTCTCAAACAATGATGACACATTGTACATTTCGTTTAAACACTATAGCATTTCAAAGTGGACTGGGAACTCAAAAGTGAGGACATTTATCCAAATCTCTTTGATTTTTTTTTTTTTTTTAAATCTGTCCCAAACTGTGTAATAGCTTTAGCGCTGTTTAACTTTTTTATTATTTATTTTTCATGTATTTATTGCACACCCCTGTTGAGATGAAGTGGTTCGATCACACGCAGCCTCAAGCACATTAAATCATGTTACCAGCTGCAGTGTGAAATCTTAACAGAAAATGTATTTATTACAAGAAATGGTTACAATGAAATGTCCAATACATTTGACCTCTTTACCTTTGTTTTCTAAACAGAAACACAATTTTCCCATCAATTATACCATCCTTGTCCATCACGAGGAGGTCTTGAGAATATCGAACATCACCAGATTGTCTGTGAGTTTGTGTTCCCACTATATGACATCACCAGATTGCCTGCGAGTTTGTGTTCCCACTATATGACATCACCAGATTGCCTTTGAGTTTGTGTTCCCACTTTATGACATCACCAGATTGCCTATGAGTTTGTGTTCACACTATGTGACATCACCAGATTGTCTGTGAGTTTGTGTTCCCACTATATGACATCACCAGATTGCCTGTGAGTTTGTGTTCCCACTATATGACATCACCAGATTGCCTGTGAGTTTGTGTTCCCACTATATGACATCACCAGATTGCCTATGAGTTTGTGTTCACACTATGTGACATTTGTGCAGCTTCGTCTACCGTCAATAAGCTCATTGAATGGCAATGGTATCTATGCAGGCACCACTATAGACTGTGTTTGCAGCACACTAAGAAAAACACACACCACTAATGTGTAAAGGTAGTAAAAATAAGGTCTAGTTTAATGCAGTTTTAGAACACAAACAGCAGAGCTCCAGTCTCAGTAGGATGGACACAAGAGAGTTTCATCCCTCAAGCACAAGATGTGCACAGCATTTCAAATACAAATAATTTCCATCTGTGCTTGTTAATAAGTAGTTTAATTCATTTCTGCATGTGTAGCTCTATTATATGCTATTATTAAGCAGATAATATTCTGTGAGAGCAGAAGACTGGATGGCATGACTCCAGTTGTTTTCGTTCTTGCAGGATAAGTTTTCGCCAGTGCTGTGGGTTTCTGCGAGATTCTGTTTCTGTTTATCCCATGACCCCGATAGTAAGCTCAGAATAGACAAAACTGTACTCACTCCTCACACACAAGAAAAGACAGAAATTGATACACACATCCTCCAATCTTGTGAGTTTGATATAAACCCTTTATTGTGCAGTATACACTTTAATAAAGATTATACAATAGTCTTACACAGCAGTATGCCTAGTGAATGTTTTGCTGAGTGTGTTTACACGCCCCCGTTGAATATAAATTCCTGCTTTTAGTTATAGAGGCGTGGAAAATCATACATTCTATACAATGAGCACATTGATTCAGAAGCTGCCCTGTGTTCTGCAGGCATCGCTGAAGAGCAGAGGGGAGGAAGACATTGCGGGCAGCCTCCACAGAATATGGCTATACATCAACAAAGAGGTTGTGAAGAAGATCCGGATGGTGCTTCCAGAGCAGCACCCCTCCCGGCGCTACATCTCAGACCTCGAAGGCCTGTTGAAATTAATTGAAATGCATTTCCCTCAGTCTGAGGTGCGTGCAGCACGGGGGACTGCGAGCCCTTCCTCCCACGGTTCTGTGTTGCTCTTTGGCACTCAGGAGTGGAGTTCACAATCTGCTTCTGCACTCCGGTATTAATCAGCCAGTGGTGGTTTAGTTTATCGTTAGTGTTCCTGGGAAATGTTATCAGGATGATAAACATCATTTGTAGAAAACATGTTTTTTTCTGAATCATTTCAATGTGTCCTTGGATTCTAGAGGGAGGGTCATGACATACAGACTTGTCTAGACTGTAGATAGAGGGATCTTGAGTCTCTGTGTTAGACTGTAGAGAGAGGGAGTTTGGTGAATTTAAACAGACTGATTTTTTTTTGTCTTTGTTTCCAGGAATGGGTATTTCCTGAACTGCTCCAGGAAATCTACAATGCCCTGATAGATGGAGAGCCAGCACTGTGGAAGAAGGTGAAGCCGAAAGCACTCCTTGATAACTGCTGCAAGACCATGAAGCTGCTCTTTGAGTGTGAGTGGCTCCTTTGTGTTTATTGTGTGGCTGTGTGGTCAAACAAGACAAGGTGATAGTCTTTCAAGCTCTTTACCAGAAATCTGTCATTTCACATTTGGAAATGTGTGTACTTGTTTTGGTTCTGCTGTAACATGTTGAATTGTGTGTGTGTCACTGTTACTTTGTGTGTGTGTGTTGACCCTCAGCAGTCCCTGGGAGTCTGGGAATGTCAGGCAGGAGGTGGTATTAGCAGTGTAAAGGTGATGGCTGCTGTGTGCCGCACCATGGAAACATGCCTAAATCAAGACTGAGAGCCGGCTGGATCCCACACAGCTGGACACTGTGTTCCAGAGAGGACTGTGCAGCACTTGAACCATGATGCCAATAAGCACAAAGCTGCACTGAGACACTGTGCTCTCTCTCCTGCAGGTGACTGGAATGGAAGAAGACAGACGTCTGCCCGCTGAAGACAGAATGCTTTTACTATCCTGTATTTGTGTCTCTGCCAGAAACCAAGCCACTAAAAACCACCACTGCATTGCTTTACTTTTGGGTCATTTTTGGTTTTTAGTTTAATTAACCCTGCTTTGTATTATTATATTGTAACATTATTATTAGTTTTTGTGTATATCATATTGTGCATTTGTGGCAAAAATGTTTGTTTGTTTTTTTGTTTGATTTAAAAACACCAGCAGGTGCACATGTAAATAGTGTATGCTTTATATACCATAACGAAGAAACATATAATTCATTATGTTAAAATTACGAGTAATTATGATGCTGCATTGTACAGCATTTCATGATTGTGTAAATACCAAAATACAAATATATTCCACATTGAAATGCAATTGAATTGTGGAGCATGAGAACTGAAGACTGACAGCATTGTAAGGTGTTTGTTTTTTTTTTGTTTTTTTTACATGGTCAGACTCTAGAGATATGATGCAATCAATGCATTTTGTTTTCTAATTGGACTTAAAGCATCAATCTACACACACCTTTGAAATGTATGTTACTAATATACCAGGATTTCTTAAACTATATAAGGCTGTGTGGTCCAGTAGTTAAAAAAACAACCTTATAACCAGGAGTTCCCTGGTTCAAATCCCAGCTCAGCCACTGACTTTCTGTATGACCCTGAGCAAGTCAGTGAACCTTCTTGTGCTGTCTTTCAGGTGAGACATTGTTGTAAGTGATTCTGCAGCTGATGCATAGTTCACACACCCTAGTCTTGTATTTTTTAAAGTGGTTTGTGATGGTGGTCCACTATGAAAGATGCTATATAAAAAAAAAAGATTAGATGTAAGACACATGTTCTTGTGATTTGGAGAAAGGTTGTCAGAGTATGGTTTGTGTAAT
The DNA here is from genome assembly GCF_017654505.1 of Polyodon spathula. NCBI lineage: Eukaryota > Metazoa > Chordata > Actinopteri > Acipenseriformes > Polyodontidae > Polyodon > Polyodon spathula. Next base: position 77,624 of record NC_054554.1, read on the forward strand.
TGCTGGTAAAGCACAGGACCTGTGCAGTATGAGGATTGCTAAATTATTGTACAGGTCTACCAGCATCCATGCTAATGTTTGGTCACGTGTCATTTTGAATATTTCACTAGCCAGTATCCACAGAGGCATCAAGTATAAGGGATGTATACTAACTGGTCTTTTGTAATGTATGCATATTTTACTCCTGGTTTCCAATCACTACTAGAACTACTCAAGTATATATCTATGTCATGTATTATTAACATTGAAAGGTACGTCATTAGAGTATGAGGATCTCTGAATCGACTGCTGGGTACTGTGTTCTGCACATGGATATCTCAACAGTGTAATACCGTTGAGAAACTACAGTAAAAAGCTTGATAAACAATGTTGTGTGTTTATTGTCAATAATGATTCACACGCATGACAATCTGCAACAATACAATCAAGCTTCTGGTTTCATATTTACTGTCCCCCAGACACTTGTCTGTTTACTGCTTTCATTTGTAATCTGGAGAGAGAAGTACAGAGAATTTAAAAACAGCAAACAGCTCTATATTCACATACCTATATAAAAACTATACGAATGAATCAAAGCCTTAATAAATTATACAAATTCGTCACAAGAAAAAAACTGGTTTTGTCTTGAACTGCACGCCGTTTTAATTTTTGACCGTGTGAAAAGATTGAATTTTGGCCACGGCTACGTTCTTTGGTGGGAGTCTGCTTGTTGACATCAGTCTGGGACGCGTAACAGAAGTAAAGCGAAGTGAATAGAGGTGTCTGGCCGATTTTATTGAATATAAACTGCAGTCATGTCTGCTAAGACTGGTACTCGCATCCCGAGCAGGCTGCCTCTGTTACTCACCCACGAAGGGGTCCTGCTGCCAGGCTGTACAATGCGTCTCAGCGTGGATACCTGCAGAAACATGCAGCTGGTCATAGGTCGGCTACTCCTTGAAAAGCACCATAATTGGAGTGATCCCCAATACCTGGGACCCCGAGCACGACACGGACGAGCTGCCCGCATTGCACAGGTAACGCGAAAGCAAACACCGACATGAAGTCCTGTCCTTTTATTGTCTAGCACTTTCTAGAACAATACTTTCCAGATGTGTTAGTGGTAGTGTATTGGTAGGCACAGGTATTTAAGTAACCCCGAAGTGGGATGGTGGGTTATTAAAATATCACCTGTACTTTGTGGTTTACAGTGGGTTAAACATTTTAACAACAGAACTTACAGGAAATTATATTTACACAACCCATTGCACCCGTGACCCGGACATGAAAGAACACCTATCGGTGAGATTCACTCACCCAGCATGCAATGATTCAGAACGCAGTATTTTTTGTTGTTAAGAACATAAGAACATAAGAAAGTTTACAAACGAGAGGAAGCCATTCGGCTCATCTTGCTCGTTTGGTTGTTAGTAGCTTATTGATCCCAGAATCTCATCAAGCAGCTTCTTGAAGGATCCCAGGGTGTCAGCTTCAACAACATTACTGGGGAGTTGATTCCAGACCCTCACAATTCTCTGTGTAAAAAAGTGCCTCCTATTTTCTGTTCTGAATGCCCCTTTGTCTAATCTCCATTTGTGATCCCTGGTCCTTGTTTCTTTTTTCAGGTCAAAAAAGTCCCTTGGGTCGACATTGTCAATACCTTTTAGAATTCTGAATGCTTGAATTAGGTCACCGTGTAGTCTTCTTTGTTCAAGACTGAACAGATTCAATTGTTTTAGCCTGGCTGCATATGACATGCCTTTTAAGCCCGGAATAATTCTGGTCACTCTTCTTTGCACTCTTTCTAGAGCAGCAATATCTTTTTTATAGCGAGGTGACCAGAACTGAACACAATATTCAAGATGAGGTCTTACTAGTGCATTGTACAGTTTTAACATTACTTCCCTTGATGTTAAGAAATTCTGTAAGAAACTTCATAAATCAACAATTTAAATTAGTGGTCATGGTCAGGAATGCATAGAAATATTAATAATACAAATAGCTTAATTAATTAGTGTTATTACCGTAGAAAAACTTGCCCATCACTGGATTAAATCACTGTCACTCCCCAAGGTTGGCACCAACAGGTGTCGCGATGCAGGTGGCTGGCAGTAAATGTCCAAACTCTCTCCACAGGGTTGGCACAGCATAACATAAAGAGATGCACCTGTGTGTGCTCCTGGGAGGCTGAATAAAGAGACTCACCTGTGTGTGTGTGTGTGTGTGTGTGTGTGTGTGTGCTCCTGGTAGATTGAAGAAGATGCCTCAGTCCATACTGGAGTATGCCCTCACCAGGAACTACCTGGAGCTCATGGTGGATCTGTCCTGGAATAAAAGCATCACAGGTATGAGTGTCAGACGAGTCCGCACTGCAAGCTCTGTGCATGGACAGGAGCATCCAAAGATAGGATCTTGCCTAGATATTGCTATAGCGGTCTCAGCCTGCACTGGGGGGCAGTAAGAGATTGTTTGGCCTACCAACTCCATTGCCACCTCGTTGTATTTGACTTGCTCTGACAGACGAGGGATTTTATTCTTTGCATTGTTAGCTGCAGCACTTTTAAAGAAAGGAAACCACATCGTTGCTCTGTTCCTCCGCCCGAATACCGGCTGTTGCACAGACGTGTTACTGGCGCATACAGAATGCAAACAAATCCGTCTGCATCTGCTTTCACATTCATTGTGAAGGAACACCAAGGAGACTTGATGATTCCTGCAGCATGGTTGCAGGCCACGCCTTCCTTTAGTGACAGTCTGAAGACAAACTAATCCTCTTTTTATCTGGATTTATTTTTTCAAGTGCATCAAAGCTGCCTGCATAATGTGATCCTGTGAAGGAAAGGTAAGGCTGTTTGAGTGAGATTGTCTTCAGCTTGTCACTGAGATGGAAAATGGACATCAGACAGCTTCATTCCTATCATTTCCCAACAAGGCTTTATATAAAAGCAAATACCCTTTTATATATATATATATATATAAAATTATACACACACACACACACACACACACACACACGCCCCTGTGACCTAACTTCACATCCCATCTGCACTACTTGCATGGCAGTTGTGAAACAGTGTAGCCAAGCCCAGAGCTCTGAGCCAGTGCCCCAGCACAGTGATTTAGAGGAGATGCTAAACACAGATCTCGTGTCTGAGCTCAGGACATTACAGACCCAATGGCACTGCTTGCTGACTTGTAAAGGATTCACTCATGTTGAAATCCCGTTGGTTTCCCCTGCAGGAGCCCATCCTGTGCTTCGTGGGGCCCCCTGGTGTGGGCAAGACCATCGCCACTCCATCGCCAAGACGCTGGGCAGGGAGTTCCACAGGATCGCTCTGGGGGGAGTCTGTGACCAATCTGACGTCCGAGGACACAGTTACAGCACAGGGAACTGCAGCCTCCAGAGTCCGGCGCTGCTCGCAGTGAAGAAGGCTTTGTTAAAGAAGGCCACTGTGCGATTGCCTTGGTAAACTGTTGCATCGCACTGTAACATCCAAGCCTTAATGATTCAGTCTAGTTAAAATAATGAACAGAGCACCTGCATGTATTGTTCAGGGCTGTCTCATCGTGGGATTGTTTCCAGCACCCTGGGGAGCAGCACTGGGAATCACAGAGACTGAGGCGCTCCTCCCAGGCAAATTCAGGAGGAAGCTGAGTTTACTTGGAAACCAGCAGGAATCCAAATAGCATGGGATGTCCTGCTGCTATGGCAACCGCATGGAGAAAGAGAACGAGAAAAGCTGTAAACATCCTGTCCTTCTCCTCCTGTATTTGTTACAGCACCAGAGGATAATGGTGATTTGAAATGCAAATACTATTAAAAAGCAAAGAAACAAGTGAGCAGGCCTGCTGTTTGTTCAAATGGACAGCGAAGCATTTGTCTCGCTACGATCACCAGAGCATGCAGCGCCTGTAACTAGCCAGCAGCTTCAGTAGAGTCTTCATTAAATGAGAGGAACTCTGCAGCATTTAGCTCAATGGTTAGCTTGAATGAGCAAGCATGCAAACACAACAACCTCCAAATAACTAGCTGAGATGTCCCTTCACTTTACTCTATATAGAAAGATTACTGTACAGTTTCTGTAGAGATGAGATTTGCTAGTCCCTTGTATTCCCAACTGTTAAGAGGAGTGGGAATCCTTAAGCAGTAATACCTCATCATGGATTGCTGCCTTTAACTTGCTGTGTTGCGCACACAGTGTAGTGCATGGGCTGGCATATCATATTACTGAATGCTTTGCACAGCCTTATGAAGGATTTACTGCCTCTCTCAGAGAAATCTGGCATCCTGCCTGTGCCACTGCTGCAGGGCTGACTGGGGAGGGATGAACAGCCTTACTAAGAGGTAGTTGTGTCGCTGGAGTGCTGTTCTTGTGGACATGTGTAGAGCACACTTTTTAAATTACTTCCCAGCATTTTGAATGATGTGTGTGTGAGTGCACGCTAATACAGATCAGAAACGTCTGGGTCACTGATAACTAACAGACATTACTCCTGCTGCTGCCGGGCGCTTGGCTAGTCCTCTTTGTTTATTTCTGCGTTTTCATCTCTCAGGCACACCTATGTGGGCATCATGCCCAGCTGCATCCTCAACGGCCTGAAGGTGGGCGTCGCCAAGCCTGTCTTCCTGCTAGACGAAGTGGACCCCACAGCTGCTTTATTGGAGGTAGGTCTGAGGAGGTGTGGCCTGGCATGCTCATTGGAGGTAGGTCCGAGGAGGCGTGGCCTGGTGTGCTCATTGGAGGTAGGTCCGAGGAGGCGTGGCCTGGTGTGCTCATTGGAGGTAGGTCCGAGGAGGCGTGGCCTGGTGTGCTCATTGGAGGTAGGTCCGAGGAGGCGTGGCCTGGCGTGTTCATTGAAGGTAGGTCCGAGGGGGCGTGGCCTGGCATGCTTATTGGAGGTAGGTCCGAGGGGGTGTGTCCTGGTGTGCTCATTGTTACATCGTTTTGGGGGTTACTTGATTTAACCACTCGTACCAGTTTATCCACTTAACACATCAGCAGAAAGGCTGTCCTTCACCTCTCTTGGCCAGTTACTAGCACTGGGCTGCCCTCTAAACATCACTGCCCTGGGTTGGGTTATTGAGGCGTGCAGGTGTTATTCCTGCAGCGTAATGCACAGTGTCTGTCTGGTTCTCTGTGCTTGTGTATCTAGCCTGTTTAGAGCTGGGTCTTGCTGTTTCCCATGTTCTTTTTTGAGATGTTAACAACACACTGTGCTTTAGTCACAGGGTTCATCAGCTCCTAGGCTTCTGCTTTAATGATGTGAGTACAGAGGCTCTGGCCTGGGCCTCTCACTGCCCTGTGCATTCAGTGATGTTGTTACAGGATTCATATAGTTCAGAGGAGACTCTGTTTAAATCATTGAACTAGAACTCCACAGTGTGAGCCTCCCATCACTACAGCATGTATATACTTCAACCACATCATCTACACACACTAAGGTTGTTACTGGACATCACTTCCATTTCAAAAGGATAAGAAAACAATCAGCCCCATTTCAATTACTGGTGCCAGAAGCCATCCTTTTGCTATTGAAACCTGAATGGGCTTGTTCTTTTTTTTATATTACCTCTGCAAAATATCAAACATTGACTGCCTTATACAGGTAAGCCATGAAAATGAGAAATTGAAGCTGTCTGGTTTGTCTTTGATCTGTTTGCCTGTGTGTTTTTATAACTTGTAGAATGTGTCCTGTTTGAAGGAGATGAGAGAGGGAAGGTCTGCTGTGTTGCTTCTAATATGTAAATCATTCAACTTTACATTTCATCTGTTTATCTTGGCACTGAGAGGCCTTGTTTGCAAGGGTTTCCTGTGTGAATTCAGGAAGGGTACACCGAGGTTACAGCACACACAATAGTGACAGGCCTGCACAAAACCAGCGCATGACTTCGTTAAGCTTGATTCCTGGGATCACGTAGGTGAAAAGCAAAGGATTTCTTGGCAGATTAACTCTGAACCTTTAGGCAGTTTAAGTTGACTGTTGTTATTGACTATAGATTAGCTGTGTTTACCAAGATCAGGTGCTGTGATGAGTCAGGGGAAAGCAGACTTCTCCGAGATACCTGAGATAAGAGTGAAGGACCACTCTGGCTTCATGCAGTGAACAATGATGCATGGCAACACTTATCGTGCGCTGCAGAGTTACACAGAGCTCAGCAGAGCACGCCTCTCCTGCAGTCTGTAGCTCTCCCCTGACTGGAGCTGCAGAGTTACACAGAACTCAGCAGAGCACGCCTCTCCTGCAGTCTGTAGCTCTCCCCTGACTGGAGCTGCAGAGTTACACAGAGCTCAGCAGAGCACGCCTCTCCTGCAGTCTGTAGCACTCCCCTGACTGGAGCTGCAGAGTTACACAGAGCTCAGCAGAGCACGCCTCTCCTGCAGTCTGTAGCACTCCCCTGACTGGAGCTGCAGAGTTACACAGAGCTCAGCAGAGCACGCCTCTCCTGCAGTCTGTAGCACTCCCCTGACTGGAGCTGCAGAGTTACACAGAGCTCAGCGGAGCACGCCTCTCCTGCAGTCTGTAGCACTCCCCTGACTGGAGCTGCAGAGTTACACAGAGCTCAGCGGAGCACGGCTCTCCTGCAGTCTGTAGTGCTCCCCTGACTGGAGCTGCAGAGTTACACAGAGCTTAGCAGAGCACGCCTCTCCTGCAGTCTGTAGTGCTCCCCTGACTGGAGCTGCAGAGTTACACAGAGCTCATGCTCATGTTAGCTGGGCTGGGGACCGTGAAGTAAGAATGTGGTTTGGGAACAGCAGTAAAAATGTCAGCACCCTGGATGAGAGGAAAATTCTCTTCCAGATGTCTTTTAAAACGCTTAATGCAGAAGCTAGTTGCCATTGAGTGTACTCCATTGTAAAGGGGAGGGTCAGCTTTTCTGGTTTCGAAATCAATAAACAAGTGGATGTATTTTTTACACGCAGATAAATGCTTTTTAAAGGCAATTCCGAGTGTGAGTATCAGCACCCCCCCTGTTCATCATGGACTGTTCTGAAGCTTTGACACCACGGGGACTGTGGGCTGCTGAACTAAAGAATCGTTGTTATTTTTTGTCATTGATTTGGAGTCATTGAATTAGGGACACGTTCAGGCCAGCCTCTCCCCAGCTGCAACATTGGAAAGCTGTTGTGGGGGTGGAATGCTAACACTGACCACAATGAAACTGCACTGTGATTTTGCAGTGGTGGAAAGAGCCAGTAATGAGACACACAAACCAGCAGAGTCGACAGTGCATCAGCCCTGCAGCGCTCCTTCAGTCCAGTAATGAAATACACAAACCAGCAGAGTCGACAGTGCATCAGCCCTGCAGCGCTCCTTCAGTCCAGTAATGAAATACACAAACCAGCAGAGCCGACAGTGCATCAGCCCTGCAGCGCTCCTTCAGTCCAGTAATGAAATACACAAACCAGCAGAGCCGACAGTGCATCAGCCCTGCAGCGCTCCTTCAGTCCAGTAATGAAATACACAAACCAGCAGAGCCGACAGTGCATCAGCCCTGCAGCGCTCCTTCAGTCCAGTAAGGAAATATACAAACCAGCAGAGCCGACAGTGCATCAGCCCTGCAGCGCTCCTTCAGTCCTCCACTCATTGCCTTGTGTTATTAAAAGCCATTAAAACAGGAAATGGGATTCTCAATTTCCATAGCCCCCCTGGAAGAGCAACCCTGTAATAAAGAAATGCTTTCAATAAGCGCTCCCTCTCACATCCGAGAGATCATTTACAACAACGAAAGAACCAGCTGGTGCTGCACTGAAGGAGAGGAGGGTTCTGTGGACCTCTTTGGGCTTGGCACTGGCCTCGCTGGTTGTAAAATACTGTGACAGAGAGCCCTGTGTTTGCTGCCTCTGCTCACAATCACAGTTCCTCAGCGTGGGCTAGCCAGGAGCTATTAACTGGAAGCTGTGCGTTTTGTAACTAAATTAAGAAGGGGTGGAGATATTTCCAGCAGGATGTTTTGGGGACATATTTAATCGTAAATATCCAGACCCCCATGCCAGCCAGCCAGTTGTTACTGCAGGACCTCAGAGCCCTCCATTGTGTATCAGTTTGGTTCTTTCTGTTAACATGATCTGCTAACGTGATTGCAGTTCTCCAAGGGTTTGTTCAGTAGATTAAACATCTTTTACATCTAGATAATGAGATAAACTGCCTTACGCCTCCGTGTTGTAAAACAGTTTACCCAAACATGGAAAACAATGATTTTCACCTTGCTTTGGAAAGAGGTTACTTGTAGCTTGTCTTTGTGTTTAATAAACACGCACACTTACTGAGATTGATTAAGTGAGAACGGCAGCAGTAACCATAACTCCTTCACGCGTGCTTTTATCTTTTCAGCAATCTGATGAAACCCAGACCATGATGTCAGTTGTTTGCATTCTTTCGTCTCTTTGTGGTGTGTTGTTTTGGAGGAGGATCAGTAACACTCAAAAGCAAGTTCTCGTTCAGCGAAGTAGCTTTGAAACTGGGCCTGGCCAGGATCGGGGTGCTTACACTTGTTGTGTTGCTGTTTGCATGAAAGCAAAGCTTAAAGAAGGTGTGTGCTTGGTGTCCTCTTTATCAGAAGAAACGGGACTAAACAAGAAGTCCAGTGCATTCCTGTGGTGTAAGCCAGGTGTTTGCTGTGCCCACTGGGAAACAGCAGGTATCTTGTTAAGGGTGTATCTCCTTTGCCTGTGGTGCCCCAGGTTTCCAGGCAGCAGCTCCCAAAAGTGTCTTCAATAAACCTTTCTAGGAATAATGGCATCATCTGTCATTATGGCAAGTAGCCAATTGGCTGCAAGCAAGAGCTTGTGAACCCTCCTCCATGCAGGTGAACCATCTCTTGGCTGCAAGCCTGTGAACAAAGCAACAGAAAGTGCAATGCCCCAGTCGTGTGGGGCAGGCAGAGGGGGCAGTAATGGAAGTGCTTTGGCCCTGGGCTATGGGCTGCTGCCTGTTTTTATGATTCTGTTTCTTGCAGGGATAAGTCCCTTGAAGCAGCCGTTTGAAAAATCAACCTGCCGCAAAAAGAATACAAAAAAGAGCCTTCATTTGTTCAGATAGTGCAATAGTGAAATGCTACTGCATTTGTGACACAGGGTGCCTGAAAGAAGTGGAGTAAGACAGCATCTCACTGACCAGAACTGTGAGCATTGTCTGTCTGCAGGCGTTCTCGCACTGACTCAAACAACCACATCCCAAACCAAGCAAACTCTGCAGAGACAGCCTGGGGTGCTGCTGAGTGACTGCCTGGCCAGTCCTGCTCTTCGCTTTTTTTAACTTCCTTTAAACATGTTCTTTATTTCAGGTCTTGGACCCGGAACAAAACCACGGCTTTACTGACGGCTACCTGAACGTGGCCTTTGACCTCTCCCAGGTGCTCTTCATCGCCACCGCTAACACCACGGCCACCATCCCGCCGGCTCTGCTGGACAGGATGGAGGTGCTGCAGGTGCCAGGGGAGCCGAGCTGAGCCAGGCCGTGACACGCTGCTGCACACGGAAGCTACTGGAATGGAAACTGATATGAGCAAATCAAGCATATTCTTAATGATGGAATATAGAAAAGATCATTTAGAGTAGATTGAGCAGGTTAGAATGAACAGTGTCTGAACTGCACGTTGTGGAAGGGTCTTTTGTTGTCGTCTTTTATTCAGTAAGTCAATAAACCGGCCTTCCTGACTCAAGCAGTGCGCAGGCTACACACAGGTGGAGAAGAATGAGATCGCTCACAGGCACCTGATCCCCAAACAGCTGGAACAGCATGGCCTGACCCCTCAGCAGATCCAGATCCTACAGGAAGCCATCAACAACATCATCAGCAGGTAGGGAAGGGAGTCGCAGGGAGTTGAGAACCACTGACAGGAACTAATGACAACTAATGACAACGATGGATCAGACATACAAGAGCTTGCTTCCTACACACTGTGCTACTAAAACCTGGAATGGGTGAAACAGCTATGCAGTAGGAGTCTTCATTCCATCCCTTATTAATAACCCTAGGACTGGCTGTAGGCGTGGTGCTGGGAGGAACCTGTCCAGTCAGCAGTGCATGCTGTGTGCTGGGAGGAGCCTGTCCAGTCAGCAGTGCATGCTGCGTGCTGGGAGGAGCCTGTCCAGTCAGCAGTGCATGCTGTGTGCTGGGAGGAACCTGTCCAGTCAGCAGTGCATGCTGTGTGCTGGGAGGAGCCTGTCCAGTCAGCAGTGCATGCTGTGTGCTGGGAGGAGCCTGTCCAGTCAGCAGTGCATGCCGTGTGCTGGGAGGAGCCTGTCCAGTCTGTAGTGCATGCTGTGTGCTGGGAGGAGCCTGTCCAGTCTGCAGTTCATGCTGTGTGCTGAGATGTATGAATGGAAAAGTCAAGCACACATTGCAGGACTCTGTCTCTCCAATTCATGTGTGTTAGATTTTCTATCTTCCGGAGTCCGCCGGTCCTGTTAGTCTGCAGCTCACCTCTGTGACAATAACCAGCAGGGTTCAGAGTTCGGAGGCTATCCGGGGAGGGCTTCCCTCTGTCCGCTCTATCGCTGTCCAGTGTGCTCACTTGCACAGTGTAGATAACAAGATACAGGAGTGTTCTCAAGCATTATGGAAACCATGCTCTAGCACAGTGCATACATGCTATAACTAAGTGTGTCATCCATGCTCTAGCATAGTATGTACATGCTATAGCTAAATGTGTCATCCATGCTCTAGCACAGTACATACATGCTATAGCTAAGTATGTCAGACTTCAGAACTATGCTGCATTTTTACCACATGCTTCAGACGACACACTTCTAATGCAGCAAATTGGCACAAGGGCCATTGGTTTAAACCACTGAGGAGCAGCTATGTATAGATTCATTGATGTACACAGAACTTCATTGTGTTGTTTCATAGCAGAGTACCACACATTCATTGAAGACTGTTGTCACAAGACAGAGCAACCAACTGTCCACGGCAGTGAACCAAGTGAAGGAAAGCCAGCTGGTCTAATAGAGTCCTGCAGCAACACAAACTCTACCCGTTTGATCTTCCTCCCTTGATAAGCAGCTTGGCTGGGGTTCCTCCTCATGTATTTCAGTGTATTTATGCAGGGGAATTTATTGAGACGCGTTTCCTGACACACACACACACATACACACACACTTCAGTGCAATGCAGTATATCTGCTGCATATACAGTGGTTTCAGGTCTGAGCCTAGCTGACATGCGTAACTCATCTGAAGTAATGTTATTACTACCATACAGAAAGGGGAATATCAGACGATAGAAATGCTGAATAAGTCAGTGAGCTCATTTACAAACTATTAAATATTATTGAAGCATTTTCTATTTAAAACAGCTTTCCAGTATTCCAAGTTGTGTGTGTCCTGCATGCTGTAGCACGGCTGCATTTTCAGTTCTGACTGCAGCTCCATCCCAAAGGGCTGTGTTGTTTCTATGTTAGGATCCTCACTGCAAGCCTGTCTAATCATCATAATGAAATCATTCTGCTGGACAAGTATCAGTCTGTGAAGACTCCAGATGTCTGTCTGTATTTTAGCTTTAAATCCCAACTGGCTTGGTGTCTCATGTCAATTGTATCTAAGCTCAGTGTTTGCAGTTAACTGCTCTTTAAAAAGGCTCAGTGAAGTATAAATAGGCTGAGATTCAGTGCTTGAGTCCGGGTGACATGTGCTGCGTACTTGTGGAAGGTGTGATCAGTATTATTGGTATTGATGCTGAGATTAGATTGCTGAACATGTTCACTGGCACAGTCGTAGCTCTCTGAAGAGCACCAATCAGGAGAGGCGGATCCACCCCCAGGCCCTTTGTTTGGAAAAAGAAAACTACCATCTCCCTTTTCAGCGCATTGTAAACATTTTCTGTTGTTAGGTTACAATGACAACATTAGACACCCCAACAAAGAGACCTGTTAAGGGAGCTTGTGAGCAGTGCAGTGCTGCCCAACTCGGTACAGCTGTCGTTGCTGTTTCTAGCAGATGGTTCAGGTTAAACTCTTCCTAACAGAGCCTCCTCCCGTATGCTGCTTCTCACAAAACAGCGAGACCCTGCTGTGCTTCTGTACTGATGCTCTGTGTGTAAAGAAGTTCTCCCTGCCGCGTGTTTCTTTGAAATCCTATTAGCAGTCGCATTGAGTTCAGTAGAACTCTCTCAGCTTGCTTTGTGATGCTCTCGCTGTTTTCAACATGTTTGTGCTTTATTTACATCCAGTTGGTAACCAGGTCACATAATGAGGAGGAATGAAGTGGCTGCTGCAGTGGAACGGAAAGCTGACAGAGAGCTGTGTAAAGAGCACACAGTGGAGGGTTAGGGTTAGCTGATAGAGAGCTGTGTAAAGAGCACACAGTGGAGGGTTAGGGTTAGCTAACTGAGCTGTGTAAGATCACGTGAGGATAGCAGGATATGGATCAGACACGCCTGCATAGTTTAATGCTGCTCCAGCTTGCACTGAACACAGCTTGCACTGACGCATCTCTCAGTCCATTAATCTACCACCTCTCAATCTTTCCCACATTTATCATTTTACTTCCCAAGCTTTCCCACAATTTTTATATGGCCAGCTCTTAGATTTTTACAAAAAAAAAAAAAAAAAGCCACAGTTCACAGTTGATAACTTTTCCGCTGTGTGCCGCTTTTGAGCTGGTGTGCAGTTAATGAAGCTTGTGTAATTTCACAGTGCTCTGAAAGCCTTCTAAATTTTCTGGAAGTTTTCTAAATCCATAGAGCCAAATCAGAGTGGCGAAAGTTCCGCCGGTCACGACCTCTCCCTTGCGCTCTGGAGTGATGTCATAGCCATGCCCGCCAGTGTCTGAGGTCATGCTGTGGTTTGTTCTGCAGTGGCTGTGAAGCAGTCCACCAGCCAAACTGATCTCCAACCCGAGAGTCACAAGTTATTAGCTACATTTACAAGTGCTCCACTAAGTCTGGAATGATTGTCACTTAAAATGCAGAAAATGAGCAAGAAACTAAACTGGTGCCTGCACAAAGTTAAAGAAATGTCCAGTGGCCTTTGTAGAAGTAAGGGTTGTGCCTTCAGTGGAAAACCTGATGGGATTCGGTCAATAAACCCCCCTGGATCAGAGCCAGTGTGAGGCTGTGAAGAGGCTTTGTGCTTGTGGGGTCCAGGCAGCAGCAGAGGAACGGCTGCCTTTTAGTGCCAACAGAGTCTTTGAGGCAGGTGGAGCTTTCTGTTCAATCCTCGCTGTTACTTGCATTGTGACTTGCCTGAAGTATGATGGGCTTGTTTTCGTACAAGCACTGCGTTTGTGTGCAGATGGAGTTTCTCGCTGGTATACAATTGGTTGTGTCTCTGACTCGGTGTTTATGTCTCACTTGCAGTGTTTGTTTATTTTTTATATATCCACATGCTCTGTACTTGAGATATGCTGAGCATGTTAGGCTCTGAGCAAGTGCTTGAATGAGGTCTCTATCAGTACTGTCAGTTCTGCAGCATATGCATAAGTGTACGAAATGACATGAACAGTTTTCCCCCAGTATATAAAGAAGGGACAGGCTCAGGCAGCATGAGCTCAGTGCTGTTCAGTCCAGTGCTACTCTTCAGTATTGCTTGTGTGAAGCAGACCCTGGTTAGAAGGCTGAAGTGCACCTAGTCCTGCTGTGCACTGTTTAAAATACTTAAACTGCAAAGAATCTCACCCACTGCAGGATCTCACTCACTGATGTACTTCAGACGAGGATTGCAGGTTTCTGTGTGCCTCACATTTACGACAATGCTGCGCTTTGCAATAGGAGCAGAGCTGCAGAGTTCTGTGCTCCTCCTCTCACTCCTGATTCAAGCCCTGGTTTCCGAATTGGCACGGGTTCAGTGTGTGCTGTCACTGAGCTGCCCTTCATTTTAATCTTGCAAGATGTTTCTCTGTAATACTCCTCACCCTCTTCTGTAATGACGCCAACCCTTTTTCAGTTGAGGTAAATGCAATATAAGAAAAAGACTGGGACCCAACGTTGAGTAGCTCTACAGCAACAAGGATGTTAAGACTGAAAGCCCTTTGAATGAAGGCTCAGTGGAATTTCACAGCGGGGAAGTCCTCTCTTGTTTGCAGAAAGTCTCCACCATTTTCTTGATTGATAGGGAAGGTAACTGAAGTTCAGTATGCTGCCCAAACCAAAGCAGGGAGTGTCCGCTGGGTCACGACCTCTCCCCATTTACAGTGATGTCACAGCCACACCCTTCAGTATCTGAGGTCATGTCTCTGGGTCCTGGGGACTTTGCCCTTCTTGCTGTGCAGAGCGATCAGTACAGAGAAGCAATATAAAGAAGCAATATATATGTGTTCAGCTGCTCAAGGCCCAGTGTAAACACGGCTTTGAAGCGGCCCTAGGCACCCCGCCTCTTCTCTGCTTTCACTCCTGATCTGTGCGTCTGCCCAGGCCTATCCTCCATCCAGGACTTGTTCTGGATCTCATTGTCTGGAAAGTGTTCTTGAGTTACCAGCACTGAACCATGCACACAGGTGTGGAGCCCCCACTGAACCATGCGCACACGAGTTGAGCTACACTGCTGGTTATGCGTCAGTAGTGTTACACTTTGGGAGGTGTGTAGCAGCTTCTGTTCCCCGCAGTCGGCGGTGTGCGTCAGTGCAGAAAATGTTCAGATCCTAGAGGTGATTTCAAGTGCTCCCCAGTGCCTTCCTCATTGAGTATGAATTGATCTGCTTCACTCTCTCTTTACCTGAGATCTCAGCAAGACACATGCATTTCAATACTCCCTGAAACTCCAGTAAGAAAGATAAGAGCCTGGAATGTTGAGGTATCAGCACTGAAAGGGTCCAGCTGTGCTGGAAGCTCTCCAGTTCAGCAACAGAACATGCAGCGACCACATGCTGTAGCAAGAGGCTGGATGCAACCTGAAGCTGACAGTCAAGTGTAAAATGCCACATAGATGCCATTGTGTTATTATTGTTGTTTTATTTCTAGCTTTGGGTTAGAGTAATGCATGCTCTAGTCTACAAAATAAAGAGATATCTGCAGAGGATATTGTTTGAGTGTTCTCTGTACCCTGTACACACACCGCTGCATGGTCCTTTCTGTTTATATCCAGATGAATCCCACACTAGTAATATGTGTGCAGGTGTCGAGCTGCATGGTTTCCAGTGGTACAAGTGGCTGGCCTTCTATCAGATAGCCTGAGGCACAGAATCAGATCTCAGTTTTAATGATTTTCTCGTCTTTTGCAGCTGCTTCTCAGCTGACCTGGGGTGAAGTTACTCGTCTGAGACAAAACTGGAGATGAGTACAAGAATTATTCCACCAAGGCAGAGCCTTGATATTGGCTCAGGGTTATTTAGGACTTGTACCAAATTGAAGTGTGAGCTGTGTACAGGAGTATCTCCCATTTGTTCTATTGCTCATGTAATTTAATTAGCCCGTTCTCCTACCACAGGTTATATTCCCCTGTGTCAGCAATGCAAGCTGACAACATTACCCCAATTAGATCAGAGAGTCGCCATGTGATGAGGGAACAGAATCAAATCGTAGGCTAATGTAAGCCTTGTATTTTAAATGTGTGAAGGTCCCTGGTACAGGAAAGGGTCCAAATATCACCATAGCAAAGCTGACAATCACACCAGCAGAATATGAACTCGATACACTGAAGCGTCCATAAGACTTATCATATATATATATATATATATATATATATATATATATATATATATATATATATATATATATATACACACACATTAAAATTTCTTAATGAGTGAACAGGTTCTAATAGTGATCTCATGTTTCGGACACGCCCATTCAAATCCATTGTTGATGTTAAATCTCATACAGACATGGTTCATGAATTTGATGGTGGTAATTGCTGCTCCTCAGCCTCTCAGTGATTTCAGCAGTTTTCTTTCTGGCAGAAATTCCCTTCTCTGTTGAGCTGTGCAGCTCCAGCTTGCTCTATCAGCTCTGCTCTGTCTCTGCTGGAAGGAGGGAGAAGGTCCTGGAAGGGTTGGGGATGGGGTTGGGGTTAGGATTCATTGTTGAGCTGTGAGGCTCCAGCTTGCTCTATCAGCTCTTTTGTG
The DNA here is from genome assembly GCF_017654505.1 of Polyodon spathula. Lineage (NCBI taxonomy): Eukaryota > Metazoa > Chordata > Actinopteri > Acipenseriformes > Polyodontidae > Polyodon > Polyodon spathula. The sequence goes on from NC_054554.1 coordinate 93,607, forward strand.
TCTCTGCAGGGAGGAGGGAGAAGGTCCTGGAAGGGTTGGTTGGGGGGGTTGGGGGTGGGGGTGGGGGGGGTTGGGGTTGGATTTGGGATTGGGGTTCAGCTGCGAGGCTCCAGCTGGCTCTAATGGCTCTGCTCTATCTCTTCAGGAAGTAGGGAGAAGGTCCTGGAACCCCCTCATTAGCACAGCTGACCTGGCCCTGCCTCCGGAGGTGCCTATCGTAATGGACCGGCACATGCTCAAAGACATCCTGGGCCCGCCCATCTTCGAGATGCAGGTAAATAGGGAGTTGGTAGGAAGTTTGAGAAAAGCATTTTGCTCATTTAGTTTGCTCTGTGTGTCAGTCTGATTCCTTACTGCTGAGCAAGCAGGAGTCTTACATGAACCGTGTTCACATTTCATTGAGTCCCTGCACATTATTAAGATTCTTGCGTAGCCCTCTTTGTCAGCATGAATGGCTCTGTTTCATCAGTGAGGCAATAAAATGAAAAAGGGTAAAGTGTGGTTTGAAAATCGAGTCAGGTAGTCCTCTAGCTTCTTGTGCTCTATTCAGTGTGCTCTTCTGGTGGAGCTCTATTCAGTGTGCTCTTCTTGTGGAGCTCTATTCAGTGTGCTCTTCTGGTGGAGCTCTATTCAGTGTGCTCTTCTTGTGGAGCTCTATTCAGTGTGCTCTTCTGGTGGAGCTCTATTCAGTGTGCTCTTCTTGTGGAGCTCTATTCAGTGTGCTCTTCTGGTGGAGCTCTATTCAGTGTGCTCTTCTTGTAGAGCTCTATTCAATGTGCTCTTCTGGTGGAGCTCTATTCAATGTGCTCTTCTGGTGGAGCTCTATTCAGTGTGCTCTTCTGGTGGAGCTCTATTCAATGTGCTCTTCTTGTAGAGCTCTATTCAATGTGCTCTTCTGGTGGAGCTCTATTCAGTGTGCTCTTCTTGTGGAGCTCTATTCAGTGTGCTCTTCTGGTGGAGCTCTATTCAATGTGATCTCCTGGTGGAGCTCTATTCAGTGTGCTCTTCTGGTGGAGCTCTATTCAATGTGATCTCCTGGTGGAGCTCTATTCATCTAGCTCTTCTGGTGGAGCTCTATTCATCTAGCTCTTCTGGTGGAGCTCTATTCAATGTGCTCTTCTGGTGGAGCTGTATTCAGTGTGCTCTTCTGGTGGAGCTGTATTCAGTGTGATCTTGTGGGCTGAGCACTGATTGAGAACCTGTCTTCACTGAGAGGGATCAATTGCATTGGAATGTGTGGCAACAATGAGTCGGCTTCTCTAAATCCAGGGGAAATCCTGCTTGCTTCAGAACAGGGATAAAGCAAAGTCGCTGCACAGACCAGGGAAGGCAATCCCACCACAGTTTCACCCAGGTAGCCTCAGGGGCCCCAATGAGCCAGAAGGGGAGTGGACTACTTCATACAGAACCAGAATTGTTCATATCAAAAACATGGTCCACAATTAAAACCTGAATTACTAGTGCTAGCCGGGTCCAAAAGCAATAGTTAAACAAGTCTGTCTCAGCACCTGGTGATTTGAAACACCTTTGATTAGGGGCAAACCCATTTGCCTGTCTCGTTGTCACTGACAGGGAGAGCTCCCTGTGTTTCTAGCTGGAGATCAGAAACACCTTTCATTAGAGACGAACCCCTCTGCCTGTCTCACCGGTGGTTATTCTCTGACCACATTGTTTTTACAGCTTATTGCTGAGCCTGACTGAGGGCACAGGCCTCTAAAATAATAAACTGACACAGTGACAGCGAGCCTTGCAGAGATGGGAGGAAATCCTCAGCCAGTCCTCACACTTCACTTTGGCTTTCTTTCAGCCTCCAGCCTTTTTGTATTGAGGCAGGAACAGGTTTCGTGGCTGGGGAGTAGAGTTTAAAGGCTGGCCTACCCCAGTTATGAGGTGGATGTGTATTTACAGGGCAGATCTCTGACACAGTGAAAATGTTAGTAAAGCTTGCTTTGGCAGTGCAGCATGTTTAACCTCATTACATTCTAAGAATTTCCAAACAGTTTTTTACAAGGCTGGTTTTGTTCAGTCGGCCGCTTGTTTTCTTCTTGCAGTGCTGGAGAGATGTCTGTAAGGGTTTTGTTCATGTGCTATATTTTCCTGGCCTGTGTGCCCAACACAGAGTGAAACTGCAGAGATTTTCCTTGTCAAGGGCTTTTACAAGAGCCACCTGCTACCCTTTATAGCTCAGCATTCCATCCAGGCAAACGATCATCTTACATTAAACACAAACTGAATCTGTGTGAATGTACCGTAGAGCAGGGCAGGAATGCGTGCCCGGGAACCACTCCATTACAGGCATTTCATGGGTGGATTCCCTGGTGGGCTGGGGGTGGGGAGGACATCTGCCACAAGTGAATGGGCCTATGTCTCATTCCAGCTTTTTTTCTAATCATGTCCATCATTGTAACTGTTTTTTTCTTTTGAGCTGAGATTCAGTTTCCCTGCTTTTCTTGTATTGTCCTTTTGTTTTTAAATTATTTTTTTTAAAGTGGATGCTGTTGTAAAGGACAGCCTTCAGATATTAAATCATTACTGCATCAGCACTCATGTGATTAGTTGTCCTTGCATATTTTTGCAAAGGTTTCCTATGGCAAATTAAGTTTCGTAAGTCACTTCTTCTATATTCCTGAAAATTTGAAACTGTTCCTCCACAGGTCAGTAAGCTCTGCCCTGGGGAATCTCTCTGTGTTTGTTTTGAACTGGGTTGAGATGAAAGGGCTTGTTTCCAAGCTTGTCCAGGGAGAAGAGTTCTCAACTTTTCTAAATTCAGTGTGTTCCACTGAGCCTCCAGTATAACAATACAATGTGTTCCACTGAGCCTCCAGTATAACAATACAATGTGTTCCACCTAGACTCCAGTATAACAATACAATGTGTTCCACCTAGCCTCCAGTATAACAATACAATGTGTTCCACTGAGCCTCCAGTATAACAATACAATGTGTTCCACTGAGCCTGCAGTATAACAATACAATGTGTTCCACTGAGCCTGCAGTATAACAATACAATGTGTTCCACTCAGCCTGCAGTATAACAATACAATGTGTTCCACTCAGCCTGCAGTATAACAATACAATGTGTTCCACTCAGCCTGCAGTATAACAATACAATGTGTTCCAATGGCAGCATGCATTTTCCAGATGCTCTGAACTCATTCACTGAAATGTGAAGATGTATTGGAGGCTGGGAGGTGATTCCACTCAGGGCCCTGGCTCATAGGACCATCTGGCTGTGAAATCCAACAACAGCATGCTGATTACGTGAAGAGGACCCCTGCCAACTCATGCCCACTGAGTTTAGTAACCTGAACCAGAGTGCAATACAGGGTCCCACAAAGGGATTCGGCGTGTTAATAACCTGAACCAGAGTGCAACACAGGGTCCCACAAAGGGATTCGGCGTGTTAATAACCTGAACCAGAGTGCAACACAGGGTCCCACAAAGGGATTCGGCATGTTAATAACCTGAACCAGAGTGCAACACAGGGTCCCACAAAGGGATTCGGCGTGTTAATAACCTGAACCAGAGTGCAACACAGGGTCCCACAAAGGGATTCGGCGTGTTAATAACCTGAACCAGAGTGCAACACAGGGTCCCACAAAGGGATTCGGCGTGTTAATAACCTGAACCAGAGTGCAACACAGGGTCCCACAAAGGGATTCGGCGTGTTAATAACCTGAACCAGAGTGCAACACAGGGTCCCACAAAGGGATTCGGCGTGTTAATAACCTGAACCAGAGTGCAACACAGGGTCCCACAAAGGGATTCGGCGTGTTAATAACCTGCGTCTGATAAGAGAAAATCAAATCATTTTTGCTGAGGCTACGGTTTGTCATAAACTCGCATGTCATGTCTTTTGATTTAAGATCAAAAGTTTTGAAAAAAGGTTAAAAAAAGTTATTTGTTTTTTATATATGCAGGGCTTTACCGCATGCTTTTAAAAGAAGTGTTAGTACAGCTTCCTATGCTTTTAAATGAGATGTTAATACAGCTTCCTATGCTTTTAAATGAGATGTTAATACAGCTTCCTATGCTTTTAATTGAGATGTTAATACAGCTTCCTATGCTTTTGAAAGCGATGTTAATACAGCTTCCTATGCTTTTAAATGAGATGTTAATACAGCTTTATATGCTTTCTTAGCCTCTAGCCTTGAGAGAGAACAATCCTATGTGATGTGCAGTACAGACCAAATCACTGTATCTGATGACAAGGGAAGCCTGTATGGTAGTGAAGGAATAAGGTTAATGATAAGATCGTGAAAGCAGAAAGGTTAATGGTGTTTGAGAGTGTGTTCCTTGTTGAGCTCAATTCCTTGTTGAATTCAATTATTTCAGTTGAAGTGTTTACCTTCCAGCATTGATTAAAAAGTCTTCAGTATTGGCACAAAACATTGATCACAGTGCTCTCTGATCACATAATTGTTCAGTTATTGCTTTTACGTGTACACTCCCACTTACATAATGAAGGGACGTATAAGCTATATAGAGAATGCATTTGAAAAGGCTTTTCTTAAATTTTAAATAGAGCATTTGTGTAACTACATTCAGATATGTCTAACCTAGCGTGTGTAAGATTAACCGGTTGTTAGTTCAATTTTCAAATGGAATTTGTAACTTGGATGGAAAAGCCTGTGCACCTTGTTTTGTCAGACTGCCCATATCACAATAATGTATCTAGGGGCAGTGAAGCCATTACCTTTCACCTTCAAAGAGAAGGCTAACTGTGTCAGACTTCCCCTGCTCTTTCTGTATGATATGTCTGGTGGATCAGATGCAAGTTATTAATGCAAAAGTGATATTTCTGGGGGGGTGTGGTATAATCATGTAGCAAATTCTAGAAGTTCTATTGCAAGTTGTTAAAATGTTACTTTTAGATGAGGGATAATAAAGGGCAATGTAGCTTAGTTCCGTTTTGTAACAGCAGAGCCATTGTCTTACACTGTGATCATTTATAATGCAGCAGTTATATGAAACCATTTTGGAAAACAGATTAACTGATCGTAAAGTAATTAAGCCGTTTCAGATGCGAGTCATAAATAAAGCTGGAATCTTTGCACAGATGTGGGTCTGTATTTGCTTGCTAATCTATGCACTCAACAGAAAAATCTGCCTGTATGTGCATTTATAATTTGACATTTGTATTGGGGGAAAAAAAATTGTGACATGCAAATCAGAAACAAGGACCATAATAAAAAGCTAGTTAAAAACTTGAACTATGCACATTAACAGCAGACAATCTGGTAGAACACAAGTATGGTATCCTTATCTGTGGGGATACACTACAAATGCACTTCTCCAATCTGGCTTACCTGTAAATGGAAACAACCTGCCTTAATTTTCAAATCCAGTCAGCCTTTGTTAATCTCCTGCTCTGTATTCTTTGGATGGACAATTAGAATTTTCCAGTTTATCTCAAACCAAAAACAAATGCAAATACTTGCATACTATGAAAATCTTTTGACCTTTGTGCTGTAGACCATAAAGCTCTGGTTATCTCCAGGTTTATACTCATAACCAAATACTGAGGCAGGCACAAGGCACAGGGCATGTAATGTCAAGTTTTGAGTGAGTGAGTTTGTGGACAAAATGGGGAAAACACACACCCACACAAAGCTGATGCTACCAGAAATAAGTTCTATTACTGTTATGCATCTGTTACATGGACGAAGTAAAATAAATAAATAATCAATTTCAATGACTTTTTCCTAGAAGCAGGTTTCAGAGGGTACCCTTTTCTTTATGGTGAATCCCTTTGTTGAGGAGAGCCTTACGTTTAGCAGCAATTTGATTTCCACTGCAAACCTTCTGGTGCTTGATGACACCTTTCTCGTCTTGATCACGAATCTGAAAAGCAAGGGAGCAGTGGACATTACTGCAGATTAGAACAGCAGTCACTCATTTCAAACATGATTCAGTGGGGACAGCCTGCACAAGTTCATTTCAGACATGGTTCAGTAGGGACAGCCTGCACAAGCTCATTTCAGACATGGTTCAGTAGGGACAGCCTGCACAAGCTCATTTCAGACATGGTTCAGTAGGGACAGCCTGCACAAGCTCATTTCAGACATGGTTCAGTGGCAAACAATGACTAAAAAGAAAAAGGCCCCAGGACAGAGAGAATATAGAAACATTTGACTTTATTATAAAAAAAATAAACCACTGAAAATATGAAGAAACTGCTAGGTTATGTTATTTAAGTGTCAATAACAAAACTTAGAGAGTCTTGGCTATAATAAACATAATTAAAGATAAGCAATACAACTTCTTAAATCCACCAGAATTGCCAATGTGAAAGTTTCGTTTATCTCGTTAATATCGGTGTATGGCTTTTAAATTGCAGCAGATTATGGTTTGTTTAAGTTTTTTATAAAAATGTAAGATTCTGAAAACCTGTACTACCGTACTTTCCCTGCCTGTCTTAGTCTATTTCATATTCTTGCCACTAATGCAGCAACATTTAGAATACCGATTTTTACATCAGAAATAAAATTAAAATAAATAAATCACACAAACTATTTTATTAGCCTTATGTTATTGCTAAGATTTCTTAATGAAATGCTGAAAAGGATGAACTGCATTAGCCTCTGCTTTACTTAGACAGCCTTGGTTAACCAAATCAACCACCTCATGTTACTCTAACATTATATAAAACAACTCAAAATTGCTTAGCCAAAACATAATATACTGTACCAAGCCAGATTCACAAAAACAAATGTGCTAAACGGTTACCGAGAAGAATATCGAGTTACTTGTGTATTTTCCAACTAGCTGTCTGAGCCTAAACAAAAACAAACTCTTACTGGAAAGGGAATGTATCGCTACATCCATTTCAAAATAAAATGTAAAAAAATGATAAATGTTTGTGGGATAGCAAAATAATTCACGTCACAGTTAAGTAATGACCAAAAGTATGAAAGATAAAGTCAAATTTATTTAATGGAAAAACAAACAAAAAACAAAACTAAAAAAGTTATTTAAAAATATCAATACACAGAAATACACAGAGCAGCAATACTATGTAGTGTGACATACCAGACAGGAGCAGCAACTTGAAATGGTACTGTCCAGCCTGGCTGGTCAAGGAAAGAGGAAACAATACTATCTACAACACTGAAGTTAATTCAGAATTTATAAGCTTCTGTTTATGTTTTTTTATTATTATTCATTTTATTACAAAAAGTTGCCCATTTAGGGTAAGTATTCAGTGGTTTACATAAGGTGTTTTATACAATAGTGTTACCAGATACAGCTCTCTTTTTTTTCAGCCAGTATTTTAAACCTTGAGCCCAAACCTCCATCTACAAAAACAGGGGTTATGCTTGGCAGTGAATGTCAATGAATGCCTTTTTTCTCCAATGATATGATACTAGAACTGTTACAATTGCTCTAAAACAAACAAACAAACAAACATTCACCCGCTGCATCAGCACATTGAGATTGTAACGTTTATGCCTAGATTTCCATTCTCTGCAAAAAGCTGTGCAATGCTAGTGTCGAAAACCAGACAGTCGCTGTTCATGATCGCAGTGGCGATCCCCTCGTGGATTGAGCGAGGCGTTGCTTCCCAGGTCAGCCGCCGGCGATGACCGTTCAGCTCGAGTCGGTAGGCAAAGTTTTCTGCCTGCTTGCGTGTTCCAATCAACTGGACGATAGCAAAGAACTGCTGGTGGCCATCATATTTCTCCTGTTTCTCCAAGACCAACATAAAGTGGAACCCAAAACAGGACTGCATCATAACCCAGTCGACTGCTCCTGGAAGATTAATGTCTGTGGCCAGAAAGACAATGTCTTCCCCTTGTAACGTTGTTATAGACTTGTGTTGATGCATCAAATGAGGCATGACAGCATCCAGGGAGCCCTGCCATTTACACGAGGCTCCAGGACAAGGGCAAGAATAAGGCCTGAACTCGCAAAGCTCTTCGTGGTCCGCTTTCTCTGTGTGTGGCAACGTTATCTCACATCCTGAAGAGGCGTATTTACAAGGAAACAGTACAGAGTTGGCCACCTTTTCCATAGCCAGGTTCCGAATGGAGCCCAGTGGGCCTCGACATGTTGGACAGCATGTGAGCTTTGGGCGACAGTTGCTGCAAACAAGATGCCCGCTCTGGCACTGAAGAATGGGTGGCAGTACATAGTCAAAACAGACAGGACACTCAAAGAGACTGGCCAAGTCATTGTTGGAAGCTGTGGTGCCCTGCAGCGCAGGCACCCTCTGTGACGGAGCACACTTCGATGTACCTGTTGGGAGTGCTGTGGCAGTCTGGCGACTCATTTCTGCAAACAAAAAGAAGAAACAAAAACGGTAATCAGTACAGATTGGTTTTCTAATACACTCCAGCTGCACAAGTATTTCTTTGCATGTAAGTAAAATGCAGCTTTCAAAACACATTCTACGTAATTCGATTGGTTTTCGCTTGCTCTGGATTTAGAGGAATATAAGAAAGCAATAAATTGACTGAAGATCTTCGTATAAAGTAGGCAACATCTCAAAGCACTGTAGATGGCTTTACATTAAAATTACAAGATACAAAACATTACTACATTAAAGATACATTAGAAACAGCATTTTTAAGAGTCAATGCAAAAGCAATAATATATACATACATTAAACATCCATTATAAATTATAATAAATAAAAAAAAAGTTAATCAAAAGCCAAGGAAAACAAGTGTTTAGTGTTGGGAAAAATATCCAAATGAATTTTTTGACATGTATTCGGATACAAAAATCAGATGCTTGTATTTCGCTACAAATGACAAAAATACCTTGCACTTATTTACAGCCTCACCAGAAGTTGCATGACAGTGATATTTAACATATAATAAATAAAACACAGGATCAACATAGCAGCTCTGAGCCTCTAAAGTTTTAGAGTGAGTCAATCTCTTGGGACAGAAATAAGGCAAGCACATCATTCTGAAATGCCTACTTAAACAGCGCCAACTTCCTGAAAATGTTGTGTAGCGATTTTTTATATAGATTGTACAGGCCTATATTATACATTTTTGTTGCGACTTACGTAGAATGCAATAAATGAGAACCGAAACACTGAGTTTTTTCCACCCCTTCGTTTTACAGCACCATTTCCATGTTTGTTTAATAGTGTTTAAAGTGTTTAAATAGTGTTTAAAGTTACATTTCAGTTTTTGTTTGCTTGGTCACTACAAAATGGCACAAGTAAACCTCATGTTATTACTTTATGAAAACATGTCTATGGATACTGTGAAGAAACGACAATGGCAAGGAATGACAAAAGTAAGACTAAATAAAATGTGTTCTGGACTAACTGATGTATCACTTTAGAAGATAACCCAAACAACATTGCTTTGCAATAATCAATTTGAGATGTTACAAAGAAATTAAATCAGAATCTCAGGAGTCTTTTTGTTAAAGGTGAGAACGGATTTGGGCAATATTACGGAGATTATTTAATCACTGATGAGACTTGAGCCTCAAAACTAAGTCCAGAGTATAAAATCTCCCAAGTTTCTGGCTGAAATTAACACAGCAATATCACGGCCACAGGACATCAAAAGAGAGTGATTTAGAAACTCTTGTTGGAATTCAGCTGTTGGAAGTTGTTAGTCATCCAAACAGCAATATTATCCAAGCAGGCTGATAACCTCGAGTCAGTACTCATGGAACCACAGGTTCATTTTATATAGAGTTGTGTGTCATCCATATAAGAGTGGAAACTCAATCCATGCTCTCCAATTACGCTACCTAACGGGAGCATATATAGACTGAAAAGAGGAGGGCCAAGAGCTGAACCCTGCGGGACAGCAGAAGACACATTAAACATATCAAAGTCAGCACCACCATTACGTACCATTACAGCAATGCAGCAAGTTCAAAGTCTAATGCACATCAAACTGGGTGCCCTGTTCATCTAGGAATGAAGTCATACAGACAAACACAGAGAAACATAACATTGCAGCAACGTGTCTTAGCCGACCACACCTGGCATACTGCATTATAAACACCACACTGAAATTCGAGCACTTGGTCATGTTGATGACAATACAGACCGTGAAGGAGAAGACAGGTCTCGTCATCAGAACCTACCAAGACAAAAGTGAGGATACAGGATACAGCATACAGTCTAGTGTTTATTTATTTTTTTAGATATATAGTATTATGGGATTTAACATTAACTGAGCCTGTGTTTGTGCTTGCATAGATTGCGTTACATAGTCTATGAATGGTAGTCTAGACAGTAAGTACATTACGATGCAGGGCCTTAAATGCCACAGTTTTGTAGCCTTCCACTATGTTGTCTCCTTTCAAAACCTAGCAGAGCCAGTCTAGACGAAAAGCAGAGCCTGTAAACTGAAGCATGATTCAAAGATTGTCAACATAGTCACCAAGCGAAACTCATGAGGGTTCACACATTATACCGAGGAGAAACACAGTCAGAGAAACAGAAGCAGCATTCCAACTTCCTGCAAAACTCTCCTTTCCCTGGATAGAAAGCATTCTCATGTAATCCTGCATGTTCTACAGCGCCTGTGGGAGTCAGAGTTCAACAACATCAAACCTTTTGTGTTTAACAAGTTCAGCATGGGGGAAAAAAAGATTTGTTTATGAGAATAATGTTTTGCTGTTCAAAATCTTCAATCAACATATGCCAAACATGTCCTCAGAAAGTTTCAACAGCACTGAAAAAGAGCTCCTCGAGATGTGCCACAAACATGAGTCGGAAAATCCAGGTAACAACGTATAACATTAAGGGTTCCAGCTGTACAATATGTCCTGTATCACTTGATTCAGTCTAAAATACAGCAGCATACATAGGATTGTCTATTCATGCACTTCTATACTGCAAGCTGCATTGCACAGTATGACTTATATTACCCTGTCCCAGGCTATTTAAACTGCTAAAAACTACTCCTAAAAAAGCCTAAATTGAACAGCAGCAATGTGCTTAGGCCATTTGTCTTTCATTTCCATTTTGTCTTTCTATTGCAGAAGTTTTGTTCAACTATGTGACTCTTTTAGTCACTTTGGGAAGAAGTGACAGAAGACACAAAAGAATTAGAAAAGTTACCTTTACTTTTGCTTGCTTTGTTTCCTGATAGGCATGTAAACAGTTCAAGGACTCCTTTCCATGAGTACAGACAATGTAATGTGTCTTTACCCGTCATGAGTAACTAAAGACTTCATTTCATTTTCCATAGAAACAAAACACCCCATAACAGAGGCCCCTCCTCAAACCTCAAGATCAAGACAGCCAAAGTGAGATGCCTTGAGGGAGAGTGTGTGGAGTTCACTCTGCACGCAAACATCGAATAAAAACCTACTGCTGCAGCCACCACCACGCAGTCCTTCTCAAATTCATTTAGCAATCAAAAGAAAACAAATTGAAACATTTGTCAATCCCATTGAGAAAGTAAAACAAACAAAAAACACTGATTAAGCCAAATGAGGAGCCAACTTTGTATCAGTATGCGAATATATACAAATTAAGACTGCAATCCAATTAGTTTTAGAATTTATTTAGGCAAATTCACAAACATGACGTATCCTTTGTTTTAAATTCTCAATCCAAAGTTCAGGGAAAAAAAAAAAAAAGTGAGTTGCTCCTTGTTACTTAAATAGTGTTCAGGATTAACTTCAGGCTTTCTTGAAAGTCCAGACATAAAATGATACAGCCCATTTACATTAGCCTTTGTGGAGAGATAAATAACTTTACTAAAGTACGGAGCAATGCCGCCTTGTGTACTGTGCAACCAGCAAAAAAGTTTCAAGTGTGGTCTACAACATTCTCCCACTCCCCTTGAGGAGTCACTGCAGGGTTCATATTACATGGCACTGTGGCTCCACCTACAACTGGAACACAAGAGACAAAGAAGCTGAGCCGAATGCTTCCAGTTTTAAGCGACCACCAGGCAAAGACCGACAGCCACAATGAGTAATAATACCCATTAAGAAAGGCTGACTGCTGAACTAATCTATTTAATATTTATTTTTTAAATTATAGTTAAGGAACTTGGCAATCCATGAACTAGATACAAATACAGTAGCATTTCCGCTACTGTTCAAATTCTGGATGATTTATGAAACCGGAAACAAATCAAAACTAGGACATTTTTCACTTGCAACTAAAAAACTAAAACATGGTACAGTCAAAATGAAACTAAAGGAAAGCTGTCCTTGTCCCCAGTGTGTAACAGTCAAACAAAATCAGTTCATTACATTAACACTTCCAATGCAGAGAAATCCTGAATGACACACTTTTTGCTGCTAAATACCCTTTAAAACATAGCTGTGTGTGCTGGCTTACCACCAGCTCTGTTTTTCAGCATAAGGCTACTGTTTTATATTGTAGTTAGAGCAGACTATTGACAGGTACATGAGCTGAGCTAAACAGTGTAAAGCAAACAGGTATATTGCTTCATACTGCATATTGTTCAGTTCACATGTTCCACAGGTCAGCAAAAGGGGCTTGGATAAGAAGAAGCCGTTTACAGAACTGTCTCAGTCTTCACCGCCTGTCTTCTCAGATTACTACACTGTACTGGGGGAGTCGGGGTCCACATTTAAAACACAAATCAACTTATTGAAGAGAACTCTAAAAACAAACAGCTGGTTGCGATTCCCCTCTAATAAATAATGAATTCCTGACTGAGGTGCAGACAAGAACAACAGGAAACCATAATAATAAACACACAGTAAATTGAATGTCTACTAAACAGGTTTTGTTTAACGTTTCAGCTGCTTAAGACCTGTGTGTCTGGACATGATAAATTACTGTATGTAACTTCAGGGTACCAGTATACACACTTGCTTCACTTGAGCGAGTCACAGAGGTATCAAACAATAGCTGCAAAATTAACCATATTCTTGTCTGCTGGAATTGTGTACTGTGCTTTCTCAACATAGCATGACTAATTCACTGCTAGTCTGTACCAACAACTGAAACGTGTAGATGTACTACATTTCACTGCAGACACTTAATTTACTGTTTTCAAAATGTAGGACTTATTCAACATATAAAGTTACCTTGTATATTATTTAAGCAAAAATATTCTGTATCCAAACAATTCTGAATATGCATTTATCAATGAATCATATTTCCAAACATGTATAGCAAAGAATAATGATGTAGTTCATAAGTTGACCACTTTTATTGGATAAGCAGAACTCTATAAAACTAAGGGGTGCTTGTTTCATTCAATCTGATTTGCTTTTTAATCCTTGAGTCCTTGAAGTAATCCCTTCTCCATTCCACCAGGCACTGACAACAAGTGCTCCTGTACCTGTGGCAGAACCATGTCAGCATGGTCAAAGTGTGTGTGTAAATCTCCAATAGCCTATCTTCTTACTACCAAGTGTCATTTCTCAAAAAACCCAATTTCAATATAGCTCCTGCTGGCCCGCCTGTGGATTCAAGCAGGACGCCTGTATTATTGATTAAAATGAATGCTTGCCCAGACCCACAACTAATCACGGCACAATGAACATTAACACATTTATGGATTTTTTTAAAATAAGTTTCAGATGAAAAAACAAAACAAAACAAAAAAAAGAAAAACCCACACATTAAACCCTTAACTGTAACGAGTCTAATGTATCAACACAATTACACTTTACATGCGTGTCCTTCGCTAAAATACTCGTCTTAGTGAAAAAAAAAATCGTACTAAAAAAACCTAAGGACAGTCTTGCACTAAGAGCAAGATTCTGCATAACCGATCCAAGGCCTAGTTGACCTCCGCCATGTTGGACAACAGAAATCAAAACCGTAACCACACCGCTTACATTGTCGATCGATTACAAACACCACACACGCTGGGTGGGATGTAGCGATACACGCGATCACAATAAATAAATAATACACAAATAAATAAAAATAAATAAAGGTTATTTGTTCTCTTTACTAATGAAAATGATGCGATGCCCTTCCGCTCCTAGACGCGGCTTTCTTCTCGTTCAGCACAGCAGAGATGTACAAAACAAGACGTGGTGCGGAATGGAGATACCTTTTCAACTTGCCGAGCTCAATTACGACAAGAAATCAAATGGCTTAGAACTATCACATCTTTGAAAATATGGTCACCGCCTCCAAATTCAAGAATAAAACACTGCTATTGTATCGGCTGTGTCAAACCAATACATACAAATCTAGGCCGCAAGCCCTCAACCACCTCGTACATGTTTAGCACAATGTAAAACCAGCAGGTCGGGTTAAAGCTGATACTCACACCGACTTCTACACAAAATAAACACCAGTAAATCATACAAGTGTATCCAAAACACGCCTTTTGTGCAGCTAGTAATGTAATGTTTAGCACTGGCGATACACCGGGTGCGTGTGTTCCTTTAAATGAACACTCACACACATCTGCAGTAAAACCCAACACAGCCTTCACAAAACCTGGACTGCTAAAAACAGAAAACAACAACAACAAATACACATATCTGTCGAAAGCGTGGCTTTGTATTTTAATGATTTTTTTTTTTACCTTTTTCAGACATCATCAAGGCGATGACAAGCGCTGTGTAACACTAGGCTAGGGAACCCTTGTTCTTCAGATTAACTACGGCGTTGTTTTTAACGTATTCTCAAAACCACTCGGTTGAAGTGTACCAAAAGACAACCGCTTACCTCTGTCGAAATGTGTTATTTAATCCACCTCGGTGTACCGTAAATATTTTATTCTCAAATATGTTTTTTGGGGGGGTTTCCACATTCACACTACGGTCTATACAGACAGACTACCGCCCGGCTCGGACTCACGCGCTCACTGTTGTTGAAATACTTCTCATCGGGAGCGCGCTTTGAGAGCGTGGAGCCGGCGGCGCGCTTCTGTTTTAGCAACCGTAACTGTCACCTAAACAACTTAATCCAGGCAGGCTGGCAAACGCGCATTCATGTTGTGTTGCCAAGCAAATGCCGTTTAAACATTTCAAGCAGATTAGGCAGGCCTACAATATATATATACATACATATACACACATACATACATACAGAGACAGAGAGAGAGAGATAGATATATAGAAAAAGTTGTATGTACTGCTTCAGCAGGACGACATTTTTACAAGGTACTTTATTTGTTACTTAATTTGAAGATCAAGAGCAAAGGTTAATCTGTTGGTGCGAATGCACTGTGAAGGAATTCATGCTGTTTCTTGTGGGTGGAGCTGTGGACACATGCCTGTGGTTGTGGGATGAACCCATGGAAGCCCAAACTATTCAAATCTCTTTTACAAGACTGTCTCCGGACCAAAGCAGCAGAACCCTGCAGCCAAGCTGAAGGATCAGCTCTCCTGACGGCTCAGGCGTGCCTGCAGCAGATCAGCTCTCCTGACGGCTCAGGCGTGCCTGCAGCAGATCAGCTCTCCTGACGGTTCAGGTGTGCCTGCAGCAGATCAGCTCTCCTGACGGCTCAGGTGTGCCTGCAGCAGATCGGCTCTCCTGACTGCTCAGGTGTGTCTGCAGCAGATCGGCTCTCCTGACGGCTCAGGTGTGCCTGCAGCAGATCAGCTCTCCTGACGGCTCAGGCGTGCCTGCAGCAGATCAGCTCTCCTGACGGCTCAGGTGTGCCTGCAGCAGATTGGCGCTCCTGACGGCTCAGGCGTGCCTGCAGCAGATCAGCTCTCCTGACGGTTCAGGTGTGCCTGCAGCAGATCAGCACTCCTGACGGCTCAAGTGTGTCTGCAGCAGATCAGCTCTCCTGACGGCTCAGGCGTGCCTGCAGCAGATCGGCTCTCCTGACGGCTCAGGTGTGCCTGCAGCAGATCAGCTCTCCTGACGGTTCAGGTGTGCCTGCAGCAGATCAGCGCTCCTGACGGCTCAGGTGTGTCTGCAGCAGATCAGCTCTCCTGACGGCTCAGGCGTGCCTGCAGCAGATCAGCTCTCCTGACGGCTCAGGAGTGCCTGCAGCAGATCAGCTCTCCTGACGGCTCAGGTGTGCCTGCAGCAGATCGGCTCTCCTGACGGCTCAGGTGTGCCTGCAGCAGATCGGCTCTCCTGACGGCTCAGGTGTGCCTGCAGCAGATCAGCTCTCCTGACGGCTCAGGCGTGCCTGCAGCAGATCAGCTCTCCTGACGGCTCAGGTGTGCCTGCAGCAGATCAGCTCTCCTGACGGCTCAGGCGTGCCTGCAGCAGATCGGCTCTCCTGACGGCTCAGGTGTGCCTGCAGCAGATCAGCTCTCCTGACTGCTCAGGTGTGTCTGCAGCAGATCAGCTCTCCTGACGGCTCAGGTGTGTCTGCAGCAGGCTCTTTGATCTCTCTCACCAGCAGATTGACCTGTTTCCACACTCTTTAGGTCATGTCATGGCAGACATACTTATAAACCTATGTATTACATACTGTCTTCTAAGGTTTGTTAGTTTCTGTTGATTCATCTGTTGCAGTTTGCATGATGTAATTTTATGGGAACTATCATCACACCTCAAGCAGCCAGTGATTCACACTGAGTTCAGAAAGTGTTGTTTTTAAATGCCTGCAGGGGTGGACACCACTTTCCTATACTGCAGGTTTGGAGAGTTTGCTGTTCAGCATGTGCACTCTTCTGTCTTGAGGTTTCGCATGGCAGCCCTACACAAACACATCCTGGTGTTAATCTCTATGGCTGAGCTCCAGTTAACCCTTTGTGTTCACGTTGAGCAATACCAAGGAGACTGTGGTCAATGGGAATGGAGACTTATTGAACATCATGTGCTGATTAAGCATTTTGTAAACTATACGTAGCAATGTTTCTGCTATTGGAGCAATTATTACAGGCTTAAAAAAACTTATCTTTTGAACGGTCACTGTTGTATAGCATGGCAGAGTGAGGTATGGTAAAGCACTGGCAACTGTGGCAAAGCATTGTATAAACAGTGGTCAAGCAAGGTAAGTTTTGACAAAACCATGTGGTAGATGTCATTACAAAAACACCAAGAGAATATATTTTTTAAATGTGTTTTTTAGTCTCATGATCTCTGTTTCAAGCTTGCTTTTGCCTCTGTTTTGAGTAGTTTGTGTTTTTACTGTTGTTTGCATTGGAGGTTGTTCCCATGGATCTCAAGGAACTTGACAGGCTGGTTAGGGAAATGACATCATGAGCTTGGCCCTGGCAGTTGTTACTTGCTGTCGATGTGTAATGCCCTGCCCCTTCACTGTTGCCATGACGCTGCCTGGTCTACACTGTGAGCTGAGTGTGCAAAGCAGTTTTCTGTTTTGTTGTCTGGTTTGTTTATTTTTTAATGATTTTCAGTTCTCTGAAAGTGTCAGATTCATTGGCTGCATTGGAAACAGATGGGAGAGCACCAACATTGGATTATATGGGAGCACACATTGCCCCAGTGCTGAAGAGCACAGTGCAGTCTCCATGCCCTTCCAATCCTTGGGCTGTATTTGAGAGTGCAACCTGTCTGATATCACCTGTGAACTGAGCTATTTTTTAACACAGGCCTCGAGGGGTGAAAGGCTGAAGATGAAACCCCTCTGCATCCCCAATCAAACATTTTCTGCTGTAGCCTGGAATGTAAGAAATCTATCTGTCTCTGTGTATTAAATCATGTTATATATATATATATATATATATATATATATATATATATATATATATATATATACTAGTGAATGTGAATTGCCTTGATTAAAGCTGCTTGCGGTTTTGTCAGGCCACCATTGCAGAGCTTTAAAACCATTAGCTTCATTTTGTCCAAATTAGGTTATATAGCAGGATCCTTTACTCAGCACTGCAGAGGAAAACCAGAGAAGTCAGCTTGATTCGTCACAGAACAAAGAGACAAGGGCTGTCCGGGGCTCTCCGACCCTCTCACTCGTAGATGTAAAACCAGAGGATTTCTTATCTACTCACTTTGTATACATGGGGTGGCTAATAAGGTATGTTTAGCAGAGCAGTGAGTAGAAACTAGTTCAGCCAACAAGAGACCATCGACCTGGACTGTAACTGGCCAGATCACAATGTTAGGATTCACCTGTGTTTATACTGGGTGGAGATGTGGGTTCACTGATTCCCCTGCATTTAAACTGGGTGGAGATGTGGGTTCACTGATTCGCCTGTGTTTATACTGGGTGGAGATGTGGGTTCACTGATTCACCTGTGTTTAAACTGGGTGGAGATATGGGTTCACTGATTCACCTGTGTTTATACTGGGTGGAGATGTGGGTTCACTGATTCCCCTGCGTTTAAACTGGGTGGAGATATGGGTTCACTGATTCACCTGTGTTTATACTGGGTGGAGATGTGGGTTCACTGATTCACCTGCGTTTATACTGGGTGGAGATGCGGGTTCACTGATTCACCTGTGTTTATATTGGGTGGAGATGCGGGTTCACTGATTCACCTGTGTTTATATTGGGTGGAGATGTGGGTTCACTGAT
Organism: Polyodon spathula; assembly: GCF_017654505.1. NCBI lineage: Eukaryota > Metazoa > Chordata > Actinopteri > Acipenseriformes > Polyodontidae > Polyodon > Polyodon spathula. The sequence goes on from NC_054554.1 coordinate 111,947, forward strand.
TCACCTGTGTTTATACTGGGTGGAGATGCGGGTTCACTGATTCACCTGTGTTTATACTGGGTGGAGATGCGGGTTCACTGATTCACCTGTGTTTATATTGGGTGGAGGTGTGGGTTCACTGATTCACCTGTGTTTATACTGGGTGGAGATGTGGGTTCACTGATTCACCTGTGTTTATACTGGGTGGAGATGCGGGTTCACTGATTCACCTGTGTTTATATTGGGTGGAGGTGTGGGTTCACTGATTCACCTGTGTTTATATTGGGTGGAGATGTGGGTTCACTGATTCACCTGTGTTTATACTGGGTGGAGATGTGGGTTCACTGATTCACCTGTGTTTATTCTGGGTGAAGGTGTGGGTTCACTGATTCACCTGTGTTTATATTGGGTGGAGGTGTGGGTTCACTGATTCACCTGTGTTTATACTGGGTGGAGATGTGGGTTCACTGATTCACCTGTGTTTATTCTGGGTGAAGGTGTGGGTTCACTGATTCACCTGTGTTTATACCGCTCAGAGAAACAGTTGTGCTGCATGAGCCATAACACAAACTGAAAACTACAAGAAACTAATTGAAGCAGTTTGATAATACAGTATTAAGACACATTTTGTCATTGAAACACCTCCAGCTCGGCTATCCTGCCAATTAAGTCTGAAACCTGATGCTTTTAAAACTGTATTACAGAATACATGTCTGGGATGTAACATGCATTATTAATTAATTAATTAATTAATGGCATTTACATAGCACTTTTTATACAAAAGTATCTCAAAGCACTGTACAGTACATAGCAGAAAAAAGAACAAACCACAGTATTTTTGTATAGCACGTCACACATACAACTGCCACAGTCAGACCATTTAAATAACAGTATACACATGATAATAGAAAAGCAGCAATTTTAAAGTTACATCAAAACCCACTATTTTATAAAAGTGCATTTTTAGTTTTGACTTGAAATCTGTAATGGTCCCAGCTTCCCTGACAAACGAAGGCAGGAACTTGGCAAGAAAAAAGTCCTACCTCCCGTGAGCAACCCATTTAAACAAATCTGTGCATTATGGGTCTTTCACATGTTATTGGACTTTAAATGGCCAAGTAAACAGACAGGTGTTCACTGAATGCCAGTAAATATTTGCATGGGTTACATTTGAATGCAGCTGGCTAGCAGGCATGCTGATAGCTGATCTTTCTCCTGGGATATAGAAACCAGCACTTTCCAGAGCTCCTGCTACAGAGTCATTAACCTTGAATCTGTCTGTGTGATCCACTGCAGCCAAAACCACAGTCAATATTGAGACTCACACGCTGCCTCTGATCCACTGCAGCCAAAACCACATTCAGTACTGAGACTCACATGCTGCCTGTGATCCACTGCAGCCAGAACCACATTCAATACTGAGACTCACACGCTGCCTCTGATCCACTGCGGCCAGAACCACATTCAATACTGAGACTCACACGCTGCCTCTGATCCACTGCAGCCAGAACCACATTCAATACTGAGACTCACACTCTGGCTCTGATCCACTGCAGCCAAAATCACATTCAGTACTGAGACTCACATGCTGCCTCTGATCCACTGCAGCCAGAACCACATTCAATACTGAGACTCACACGCTGCCTGTGATCCACTGCAGCCAGAACCACATTCAATACTGAGACTCACAAGCTGCCTCTGATCCACTGCAGCCAGAACCACATTCAATACTGAGACTCACAAGCTGCCTCTGATCCACTGCAGCCAGAACCACATTCAATACTGAGACTCACAAGCTGCCTCTGATCCACTGCAGCCAGAACCACATTCAATACTGAGACTCACACGCTGCCTCTGATCCACTGCAGCCAGAACCACATTCAATACTGAGACTCACACGCTGCCTCTGATCCACTGCAGCCAGAACCACATTCAATATTGAGACTCACATTCTGCCTCTGATCCACTGCAGCCAGAACCACATTCAATACTGAGACTCACACGCTGCCTCTGATCCACTGCAGCCAGAACCACATTCAATACTGAGACTCACAAGCTGCCTCTGATCCACTGCAGCCAGAACCATATTCAATACTGAGACTCACACGCTTCCTCTGATTCACTGCAGCCAGAACCACGTTCAATATTGAGACTCACACGCTGCCTCTGATCCACTGCAGCCAGAACCACATTCAATACTGAGACTCACAAGCTGCCTCTGATTCACTGCAGCCAGAACCACATTCAATACTGAGACTCACACGCTGCCTCTGATCCACTGCAGCCAGAACCACATTCAATACTGAGACTCACACGCTGCCTCTGATCCACTGCAGCCAGAACCACATTCAATACTGAGACTCACAAGCTGCCTCTGATCCACTGCAGCCAGAACCACATTCAATACTGAGACTCACACTCTGGCTCTGATCCACTGCAGCCAGAACCACATTCAATACTGAGACTCACAAGCTGCCTCTGATCCACTGCAGCCAGAACCACATTCAATACTGAGACTCACAAGCTGCCTCTGATCCACTGCAGCCAGAACCATATTCAATACTGAGACTCACAAGCTGCCTCTGATCCACTGCAGCCAGAACCACATTCAATACTGAGACTCACAGGGGGTATTTAGACTCACAGGGGTAACTCCACACCTTCTCCAGTGATGGCGCTTCACCAGCACAGACTGTAATGTTGTATATTTGCACATGACCATCACCTGACCCCTGTATTGATACCTGTTTTGCATTGAATTGGCCCTAGAGGAGTGTAAGGCAGAATTTCAATGCAGGATATATTGGGATTTATACCACTGAATACACACAACTAGTCATTGATTGGAGCAATGTAAACTGAAGCCTCTGAGAGGGCTGACCTCTGGTGTGTAATTTATTTAAACGCTGGGCCTCAGTCTGCAAAGCAAAGCTTTAAACAGATACAGGACAGAGCTTTGGTAATAAAAAGAGACATTAAAGCATCGGTCTTATTTTCACGATTCTGGGAACAGGGTCAATGCAGAGAACAATAAAAAGACTGGCTTTGTTAACACCCATGTTAGGGACACAATATCCAGCATTAAAAGTGCATAAAGTTTGCATTCTAGTGAATTCAACAGTGGATTCCAGCTAGTGAATTCAACAGTGGATTCCAGCTAGTGAATTCAACAGTGGATCCCAGCTAGTGAATTCGACAGTGGATTCCAGCTAGTGAATTCAACAGTGGATTCCAGCTAGTGAATTCAACAGTGGATTCCAGCTAGTGAATTCAACAGTGGATTCCAGCTAGTGAATTCAACAGTGGATTCCAGCTAGTGAATTCAACAGTGGATCCCAACAAGTGAATTCAGCCTTGGATCCCACCCAGTGAATTTCAGCAACTTCCATAAAAGCAGTGCTAAGAGTTGACTAGAGGAGGAGATTGGACAACAGCCATATACCCTGCTGCTTTTCTTTTTTTAAAGACATTAATTAAATCCAGATGTTTTTGTGGAAAGAGATATTAATAAACGACTCCCATGGAGTTTGCCATAGTTGCTGCGTGGAGTATGTTAATCATTTAAAAGCCAGTTCTGTTGAATCCTTGCCTGGGGCTTGCTTGGTAATAATGTGTTATTTAGTCCTGTTAAATATGGCCCAACTGCAGAGTTAGTCAATAGTCTACAGTCTTGGGAGTTTCATTCATATCTTAATTTTCTTTCCCCCACTTTTATAATAATGCTTACAAACTTAGTAATTCAATATTTCAGTACTAGAGAGATCTAAATATCATCCAATATCTTGCATCCAGGTTAAAAAAGCATCGATATGTGTCACATTTTGAGTTTGCTTACACGATTAACAGCTGGTATTCCTACAGCACTACTTAATCATATACCAGTTGTATTGCTCTGTCTCCATTGTAATGTCCATGTTGAAGCTCTTTATTAGAAGCTGAGGTTTCACAGGCCACATGCTTTAGAAAATCCCTTGTGAAAGACTCAGTTTACTGCAAGCCAGCTGCAATAGGATGAGACAGCTTGTTATGTAAGCACACTGTTCAAGCAGCCGAGTCCTGCTTACGTATCACATAGTGAAGTGCAGCATGGAATCAAGACTCCTGAGAATAGTATACTCTTCTGGAATGTTGATGACAATTCAACATTCCATAAAGGGGCCACTGAGACTTAATGTTGAGCTGCTAGCGTCTCCATTTCCTTCTCTGTGTACACTGCTCCACTGCAGATCACAAAGCACCCTGGAGAACTAACTTACAAATACTGTTCACTTGGAAATATCATGTTAAATTAAAGCAGGGCGCTGCAGATCAATATACTGCAACAGAGCAAGCATGGCAGCACATTACCAACTGGGATGCTTTATTTGCAGTTACTCATAAACTTTGAACTCTGTTTAGCAATTTCAAAACAGGTGTAGAGAAACAGTTTTGCTCCACTACAAGCAATGGTACGGAAACACATTGTGCAGCATTGCAGAATCGCTGTGAGTGTCTATGCAAGCCACCTAACTGTAGAAGCGTATTCCGGCATATGAAAGCATGTGCCGAGCTGCACTGTCTCCACAGGTCTTCAGTGCACAGCTCACCCCCCTCCTTTAACACCTGGATTTTATTACAACACTCAGAGTCAGGATGTGCAGACCATCCATACCAGTCACTTACAAAGCAGCCAGTTTGACGGGTGCAGGATGTGCAGATCACTTCTGTGCAAGTGGTGACTTCCATCACATTCAACTTCCTGTCAGTTTAAACAGGCCTGGCATGAAGACCAGGCTGTGAGAGACAATCTGGACTCTGACATCATGGACTGTTTGATTTTTAAACAGGCCTGGCATGAAGACCAGGCTCTGAGATACATGATTGTTTGATTCTTTTTTTCTGGACAGGGTTTGGTATGGCAGATTTGGTTTATATATTGTTATAGCAGATGCACCCGAGCGTGCATTGTATTAATTCTACAATTCTTTTTCATTTCCTCTTTCAAATAAATATAAATAGCAGTAGCCTGCATCTGCACTGTGACGATTCACCTCTTCATGTGATCATTGCTGGGTATTGAAAATGTCATTGAAATCAACTCTGTGAAACATTGCATGGCTAATATATTACGGGCAATTGAGCTAGATTGAAGAAATTGAGTGCAGCATACAATAACAGCAATGCAACACAAATTAGTAATAAAGTCAGGCTCTAAGTTCAAGGAAGCTGTAACAAATAAATCCAGTCTTCTCAGTGAACATTTTAAACAGACGTCCACCGTTAATCCTTCTGTTTACATTCTCTATAGAAAGATTCCTACTAAAACATAGTCAGGGTTCAAAACTGAATCACACAACTCCCAAATAACCTACTGCACATGTGCAAAGGAGGGAAGCACATTAACTCCCAAATAAACTACTGCACATGTGCAAAGGAGGGAAGCACATTAACTCCCAAATAAACTACTGCACATGTGGAAAGGAGGGAAGCACATTAACTCCCAAATAAACTACTGCACATGTGCAAAGGAGGGAAGTACATTGATACACACGTGAAAAGTCTTTTGGAAAAGCATTCAGATGTTTTGCAGCATAACTTGTACACTGCTTCATGTCCTCTTTCACAGTTCAGGTAATGCATGCCAAGGGAACAATACAAGGTGAACAGCAGTTCAGTCTTGTGTTTTTGGATGTGTTTGGATGTATTTTCCTTGAGATGCAATACCTCATTGTTCCACTGGAGGGTGGAATGTCAAGTTTTATGCCAATTTTTTTTTTCCCAAAAAAACTAACAAAATACAATAGTGAAACACAGCAGCATTTAAACAGTGCACTAATTAACCCATAACTCAAACATTTAATAATAAAATCAGTGTAAAATTATAAAATTAATGAAAAACCACTTTGGCATACTTGCAGCAATAGGAGGTTATATGTGATCTGAAAAGCCATGACCTCCTACTGCTGAATGTGTGGTCAAGACTCCACCCAGCAGGGAGCAAGAGATAATGCACGCACAGGGTTCTATACTGGGTCTGTAACCAAGGAATCGCATTGGAGCCAGCTATAAATAAACTCCTGTTTTAACTGTGAGGCCTGATATATTACCCTGTGTGTGCATTTCCTCTTGCAGCCGCTGGGCGGTGTCTTGAGCACACATTCAGCAGTAAGAAGTCATGGCTTTTCAGAGGCCATAACTTCCTACTGCTGCAAGTATGCCAAAGTATTGTTTTTTATTATTAAATGTTTTAGTTACGGGTTTATTAGTGCACTGTTTATATGCTCATGCATTTCAGCATTGTATTTTGTTTGTTTTGATTTTTTTTTTGCCAATAAACAAAAAATGATATTTTCATGAAAAAAAAAAAACTTTAAAAAAATACGTCCTCCAGTGGAAAAATGAGGTAATGCATGCTAAGCGAACACTACAAAGTGGATAGCAGCTCAGTCTTGTGTATTTTCCTTGGCATGGAATACCTATATTTTTATGACTTTTTTTTTTTTATTGTCATTTTTTTACTGAAAATATATATATTTTTTTTTTTTTGCTAAAAAACTCAACAGCTCAGAACTCACCTTTAGGAGCTGGGTTTGAATTGCAGACTTCAGGGAAAACAAGAAGATAATGACATGGTATTAGCTCACTACACCACCAGGTCCCACTTGAGAAGGTGTTGCACACTGACTATAAAACACCTCATTTCACTGAATGATCGCACAGCACCACTTGGCTACATGCAAGCCTAGCATTGCATATCAGATCTTACATCAACCTCTTTATATTATTATTTTTATATTTAAGACCACTGACACCTTGTCCAATTGTGTATAACTGAGTCAATTAAGAAGGGAAAAGTTTTTAAAGGAAAACCTACTACCTGATAATCAGACCCATGCCCTTAACACAGGGTTTGAACCCTCTAACCTGGGAATCGGACCCATTCCCTAAACACAGGGTTTGAACCACTAACCTGGGAATCAGACCCATTCCCAAAACACAGGGGTTGAACCACTATCCTGGGAATCGGACCCATTCCCTATACGGAGGGCTTGAACCACTAACCTGGGAATCAGACCCATTCCCAAAACACAGGGCTTGAACCCACTAACCTGGGAATCAGAATCCCCTGCTGTGCCAACAGAGCTAGCCAGCCAGCTGCCTCACCTACACCATGAAGTACATTTTGTGATGTAAGCCTGGGGATAAGTTGCGCTTCAACTCCAAGTTTGCAACCTCTGAAATGGGGTTCATCTCATATGGCCAGTAGTCATGTTTAAAGTTACACAATGGAGCAAAAAGTTTATTTCATAGAGTGAATAAAATATTTTAATTTAAATTGTGGATGGGTGAAAGGATCCCACAGCAGTCCTGCAACGCACAACTGCATGGAATACCACTACGCAGAAAGCACATTTCACGCTGCCTTCCCTGAGGCAGCCAGCAGGTTCAGCAGCAAATAATAATAACAAAAAAAAAAAATCTGTGGAAGAGCTGAAAGTAGACACTGAAAATTCGTATTATTATTATTATTATTTATAAAATAGGCCTATATTAAGCTGAATATGAATGAGACTGGTTTTGTTACAAACGTTTTTATTTTTATTTATTTTGGTTTGTTTCCTCCAGAAGATTTCAAATCGTTTCATATAATTTTTGGTTATGAATAGTTCACTTTCATATTTGTTCCAGTTAGTATGATACCACAAGTCTGTAGTCTATAGAAATTGCACGGCTTAGTGCTGTAACATGTTTTAGTATCCTGTATTGGGTAGCAGCATTTACTTTGGTTAGTTGCATTTGAGACACATTTTAATATGTAGCTGGGGACTATGTTTAGCTGCTTAGTCAGTTGCAATTGGTATAAACTTGCATACTAGTTTAGTACTGTCCTCTATTAACCAAGGGATCATTCAGTTAGGACGCTCCTTTTAGTTTATTGCAATTGACTCATGGACACAGAATCATAAAGAACTTCAAAACAGTTTTTTTTTAATGACAGACTTGAACAGTGCATATACTGCAAAATGCTTTCGGAGGTGCAATGGAAATGATCTTTAATATGCTTATCTTCCCAGCCAACTATAACTGTAAAGAACATTCTGAGACTAGTTCCATAAACATTTAAAATAAACACCTTACAATAATCACAAGAAATGAATGTGGACTTTCAAAAACAGATAACGTACATGACAGCGGAGCCTCAACGGAAACAAAGAAATCGACTTCACTACTTCCAGGTCTCAACCTCAGTGAACTACAGAACAAGGGTCACAAAGACCTAAACAGCCACATTAGGGTAAAAACTCAACATTTTAGTATAGACTGCACAGCTATGAACAAACATTTTAGTACAGTCTGCACAGCTATGGACAAAGTTTTCCAACACTTTGAATTTTAGGATTAAGATACATAAAATACATGAACATAAAAGTGAGCCTATTTATCGTCATGTAATTAAAGAAACTACAAAATGATATTGAAGAACTCTACCAGAAGCCATAATAGCAGCACACTATTTCATGTTGATTTCGAAATGTCACTTTTTGCCAATGTTGTCACTTTTTTGTTAAGTATAAAGAAAACTACAAAGCAGTGTGTAATTCAATATGTTAAAATAATATTATTCAGGTTTCATTCGACTTTACGAAGCTAAATTAGTTAATTCTACAGGGGGATGCAAAACTTTTGGCCACAGCTGTAGAGTTGTTCAAAGAAGTGCTTTCAGTAACACTATAATGAATTAAAACAGCAGCTGTTCAAATCTGAGACACACAAAAATAAGAAACCAGTGTTTTTCATTAGAAAGGGTTTGCCCTAAATGTAAAAAAAAATATTTTGTACCCAATGAGTGTGGTACTTAAATGTACAAGATGGTGTGTGTTCATTTTTTACAAGGACAGACAATAAACATGGTTTATAACAAAAAGAGCAGCAAGAATATAATTTTCTTTTGAACAGCAAGAAACAAGCATTGGAACGCAATGATTAATGACAAACCTAGTCTTATGCAATAAATTAAATGTTAATTAGAAGAAAATATACACATTTTGAACACACAGCTGTTAAGCGGAGCCCATTAACAAAATATTTTTCCTTTTCTAATAAACACGAACCACTTCGAACTCAAAAGTTGAATTTACATTGTTCTCTCGCAAGCGCACAACAAAAAGAAAAGCGCAACAGTCCGTGCCTTTCTTCCTGCGCTTGCTACCCGTGTTGTCCTTGGAGGTCCAGCACCAGCGAGGACAGTGAATTCAGGTCTCTCATGTGCGGGTGCTCAGACAGGATCTGATCAATCTTCTGCCTTTGTTGAGGGAAGATATTATAGAGGTGCTTCCTGGCGTCTGCCGTGTCTGCGGCAGATCTGCGTGGAGGCTCATCAGGGCTCTGCGCTCGGAGAGGGGGGGTTTGAAGCCCAGGCCCTGTAGCTTGTGGAGGTCCAGTGGATGCTGCTGCTGGAGGTCCAAGCTGTGTTTGTGGAGGTACATGCCTAGAAGCAAATACAGAAATATACAATTCCAGTGAAAATACTTCAAATGCGATCAGAATTATATAGTTTTGTAGATTTATATGCTATTAAAGAAGAAGCATTCAATAGGTACCTTAAGTCCTTACGCATAAACTCATCCAGTCTGGGTCCAAATCTCCCAAGAGGATCATCTGGTATCATGAATATATCACCAACAAATGTATACTGTAAAAGCCTATTGAAACACAAAATTACACATGAGCTGCATGAATCGTTGATAAATGTATGCAAACAAGATCTTGCTATGTTTCCCATTGTTAACCCCTGTTGTTGATAAACTTGAGGTGTTTGTTTAGGGGGTTCAGTCAGATACAGATATCATGCATGGTCTCTGTAGCCTGGGACTGGGGTTAGGGCCATCTATCATTTCAGTCAGTACTACTGGACAGACAAGCTGAGTTTGGTAACTTGTTTCTAACCAGGTAAAATTTACCTGTCTAACAGGCAGGCTGCTGTCCTGCAAAGTCACTCATCTCTGACTGCTTCAGACACTCAAGGAACCCTCTCAGTTACTAACAGGCAGGTTACCTTTCTTTTATGATTTGTTTCCATGCTTTGGATTCAGTTACAAATTCTCTTAAATTGTCATTTGTGACAACGACTCCTCCAGTTTTTTCTGCCAGGTGCAACAAGAACCTGTAAACAATGAAGACACGCAGGTCAGGTAACATTGTGTTAGGCTACAGTGCATTGTGTTTTCTATTGGCTTTGGTTGCCTCTTGTGGATACAGTGGTGGAAGGTTTCTAAAGGAATCCCTTTCCACTGTTTGAATGAGCTGCTCATGAAAAGATGAGGAGGCAGCAGCACTGGCTAGAGGCAGACCAGACGCGGGTCTGCCCTTGAAAGCAAGCTCTCAATAGCATCTCCCTTCACTACAGTGAATATGGCTTTGGTGTTACACAGATATATAGATATAGAACTCCTACCTGTCATCGTGAGACGCAATTCTTTGTCCACAAAACATTCTAGCAGGCGTATAGGACAGAATCCCCAGCTCTTCCAACTCTTCTAAGAAATGCTTCTCTATTAAAAAAAAATAAAAAATACAAACAAATGAGACACAAACAATCCGTGTAGCAGAGCTGTGATACATTAGTATACATCACATCCAGAATATACTGATCTGATAGTGTGTGACGGGAACACAAAGCGTTCCCCCCATTGGTTTGAACACTGCCACCTGCGTTTCTGCTCCTGAGATACTCAGAGCAAAGAACCCATACCTGTAATGAGGGGATCGTATCTCTGTCTCCACTGTGGAACAAACACAGTGATGTGTCTGTGTCCATATTTCCAGAAGAACTCAACGGCAATGGCGATCCCACGACACGAAAAGTATTTGTGCAGCCCATGCCTGGAAGAGAATGTGAGGAATGGGTGAGGAGCATTCACACAAAACGGATGCACTGAAGAACTTACAGCAAAAGAAAAGATCAAGAAAAAGTAGCGCTTCCCCTTCTAACATTGTGACCTGGACCAGCTCCAGCCTGAGACACTGTCATGCTGTTATTATGCAAACCAAGTTTCACAGAATGGAGAAGCGATTTTGAATCCAAAAATAACCCTTCTTTCAGTGAGGAAGCAGACGATGTTATCTATGTGGGCCAAAGCCCACACAGCCTAGATCACCTCTGCTGTGGTTCCATCTTACAGCTCACTGCTGTGCATTTCAGCAGGTGAACAAAGACAGGGAACTTTTACTAACAAAAAAAAAAAGTTAACAAATGAGTCTTCTGATTTACGGGAATCTTTTTTTTTTTTTTTTTTTTTTTTTTTTTTTTTTAAGTCTTTCTCAGAATTATTTTCTACGAAATCAAGTACTTTTCACATTGCATCTGCACAGCGCACCAAACTGCAGTACAATGCAGAATCAACCGCTATCTTTGAATATTAATCTGTCATCTAACCTTACAGCATCTGCAATTCTCAGAAATTATGGGGACTAGTTTTTCGTAATCAGTTTTACAAAAGAATAAGCTATATCATGATCCTAGTTACTCGACAACAGATACCGAAAAAACCCACAGCGCCTACACATTGTAACATCACCAACTCGACACAGTCCTGGGCAGGGGACAGCCCGAGACCCCGTACATTAAAACTGAAATCTGAACACAACAGCGCTGAACTTATAGTGCTGCTTATCAGAACTATGGGGGCCTTTGCAGTCATGTTTGTGCACATCTCACCAAAGACCTCTCTCCACTTTATTAAACCAATATTAAGATTATTTTCAGGTATTATCATTCAGTCCATTTTTTGTCGTATCATTGTACTGTACGGTGATATAACAGATATATATAAGATGAATACTGTTGGTCATGTACTCAATCAACATCTGTGTCAATTACCAAGTTGCTCGTAGTCCCACGTCAATTATGTACTGTAGTGGTTGGGTGGAATTTGATAGTTCAACCTGACAAAGCACACAGACACCCCAAAATATCACCTTCAGTTAGATATTTGGGGTTGCCCATCTAATTGTATGAAATAAATGAACAGAATTTAAACAACAAATATTCCTTACCCCTTTTTTTAATATCCCCATATAACATATTATTGTATAATCAAATTGTCAATGTCTGTGTTCATGTGATGTTCTGAGAGTCTAGATCTGATCATAAACACAAGGGAGGTGGGGGTGGGTTCAACTCAATCCAGCCTAGACTTAAGTGTATAGTGAGTGGCTGAGTGCTGGCCGGCAAGCAAGACCTCCTTATGGCTCACAGCAACACAAGGGTCACAGTTACACTATTCGTTAGGTACTGCTGATCTTACAGAAACACCAATAGCCAACATGGGCACTGGCCCAGTCCTATACTGCAGGGGCTACATGTTTCACAATACTTACCCCATGGCCACATTGCTGCCGTCAATTATGACGTTTTTTAGATCCGGCCTTCCTGGTTTATTATCGAGATTCAGTTTGTATTTTGTTTTTAGAGACTCCTGAAAGCGTTTCTCTCCCGTCACACATGAAGTACTTGGCTTCTGAGGTTTAGCAGTGGCTATGGATGCTGCCGCCTCATGGGAAGGCATTGTTGCGATGAATTGTAAAGGCGGCCTGGAAGGAACAGCCTGCAAGAAGGAGGAGGAGGAGCAGCCAGAGAGTTTATCGGGGGGTGGGCTGGCGTCCTTTCTGGAAGAGAGTCCTGCTGAGCTCTGCACAGGAGTGATGGACTCAACCGGGACCGGTTTAAACAACAGCTTCCCAGAGCTCCCTCTTGCTATGAAGTCTGTTTCTTTCAGAGTCACCTTCTCTTTCACTAATCTAAGAGCAGGTTCCACAGAGGACCCGTCAGTCTCTATATCACTTTCATCTTCATCGTCACCGATTGTTATCACTGCCTTTATACGTGGACACAAGGATACGTTCTCAGTCACCCTGAGGGAGTCACTTTGCTGTTCTTGCTGACAGGCATTCAAAGGCTTGCAGTTCTTCACATCACTTAATATGCTACTGTGCTTTTCCTTGACCGAACGCACCTCTGGCTGGATTGATTTCTTCGCTCCTTCACACAAAGTATTTTTTGAGCAGCTAGGAGCTTGGGAGAGGGGGTGCTTTTTTTCCCCTCCTTGCAGCTTTTGGTTTTCTTCCTCAATACGTTTGAGAAGCACAAGAGGTTCCTCCCTTTGGCCCATCTCCTCGATGACTTTAACCACAAGCTCCTTGGCATACCCCATGGTTTTAAAGAAGTTAACCAGGCAGTTGTAATCGGTTTCAGGGCTCACATCCTCTACCTCGTCACTGTTCATGTTGCTGTCTACCATAATGACTGAGCCATCAGTGTTAGCACTGTCCTCATCGCTGAGTATGTATGTGGGGCTGTCACATTTGACAACACTATAGGTGCTGTCTTTGCTTTCAAGTGAAAACTGCCTCTTTGTATCCCGATCCTCACTGACTGAAGATCTCCTCTTGCAAGACTGTCTCTCCTTCAGCGCTGTTGACTCCACATGTGGATCGTCTTTAATCTCTGCGATAAAGGCGTTCAGAATTTGGTTTGACAGTTCTGTTACAGGGGTACAGGCTTTTCCTCTCTCTGCCTCTTGCTGGTTTTCTGTGTCTATACAGGATACATTGTTTCCGCACCTCAGGTGAGACTGCACTTTGTCTGAAGTGTCTAGAAACTCAAACCCTGTATCCCGCTGCACCGTGCTCTTGGTGAGACTCAAAAGTTCTTCTTTTAGGGAGCTTGGCAACAGAAGCAATTCCATGGTATACTTATCAGCATGTGATTCTACAAAATTCTTAAACGCCCTTTTCACCAAAGGCTCCTTTTTACTCGGCAAGCTCTGGTTTTCTACGAAGAGCTTTACAAACTGCTGAATCTGACTCTGCGCCATCACCACGGCCTCAGTCCCACCACGAATGCACAGCAAGCCCATCTCCACCACAGACACATCGGCGCTTGTGTCCTGTACGAGGCAGTTGATGAATAATTTCTGTGCACCAACAAATATGCAGTGCATATCCTTGGGGTACTTCTCCATCTCTTGCAGCTCTGGGTTACAGACTCCCTTGATGTATTCCTGCAACCAGAAGGAAACATAACACAGTATTCAAGCCATGGTTCAGAAGGCAACTTTACACTCAGACAGCTGTGACAAACTACCCCAACCGGACTATTTATTTGTGGCGAGAAAAAATAACCAGAACTTAAAGCGCAAGCAGCGGAGATCTGAAAAATATAGCATTACACGTCCCCATGTGTTGCTGCAGCTGTTTAAATAACGCACCTGTCATTTATATTTTCATTGTTAACACCCTGACAACTTGTTACACTTATGTCCGCTCTAGTGCACTGATAGTGTACGGATTATTGTCCACGTTGTCAAACAGGTAACACAGCAATAACGATGCATGATGTGGTACAGAACAGAAAAGCCAGAGCACTTGTGTTTTTTTTTTTTAAATCCTTCCTGCAGTGGAGGACACATCTCAATCCCCAGTTCACTAGAGCAACCATTCTGAAAAGAGCTTTGAAACAGACTTCAAAGTTATTAAGGGTAAAAAGTTGTCAGGCTGTCAACAATGATAAGAACAATTACAGGTACGTTATTTAAGCAGTTGTAGCAACACTATACTTTTCAGAACCCTGCTACTTCCTCTTTAAATTCAGTTTAGCGACCCGGTGGACAGAACATCCCACTCAGACATTTGTGGGGTTTTTTTGTTGGTACTGCTGTTAGTTACTATAAGGTGACTCAGTGCTTCCCAGAGATACCACTCAGATACAATACTGTGGCTACGCACACACAGCATGTGTAAAATACCCTTGGAACACGGTATGGGATTTCTACTGCTAGTATATACAGTATGAAATGCACAGCATATGAATCACACTCTTGGCTTGATTACCATGTTATGAAAGGCCAAAATGTAAAGTATATGAATCACTCACATTTCTGGTTCCAGCAGATGTTGTGAAAGAGAAAATGGGGGAGGCTTTGTACTAGAGATTCCAGTAAAACATTTTGGGGAGGGGGTTTCTTTAGAAATGTCCGACCCATGATGTAAATAATTACAACTTCTGGTTTCATTTTTGAAAAGTGTTAAGACATTATTTACTTACAGTAGTAACACACTGATCAAAATAAAACAAAACACTAGCGCCTTGCATGGTTAAGAATTGAAAATTAGAAAACAAAAATAAATAAATAAAAATAAAAAATGTTGATATTTATTTTTCAAAACTTTAAAGATACTGCTTTGATTAGCCCAACCCCAGTATGCGCACTTCTATACAATACAAGTGCAGAAGATTACACTGTTTATCCAGGTAGGGTAAGTGGAGTGCTGGGGAAGAACAGGGCTGCTGTCACAACAGTACAGCTCAACAGAAACAACTCAACTTTCCCCTCAAACTGTGTTTTGTTGCTAAAATGAAATGTTCAACATGGGGCAGGTAACAACAGCATGTACTGTTTTCCTAAAAACCTGTATTAGGCACTACATGTAATCATAATAATAATAATAATAATAATAATAATAAATAATAATAAAACACTGCTTTACTGTAACTTACTGTCAAATTATAATAATAATGATATTATTATTATTATTATTATTATTATTATGATTATTATTATGATTATTATTAAGAATAACGTCATAATATAGGCCTATTGTGTTGTAAACAGTAGCTCCACATCTTCAATGTATTTAACCTGCTTATGACCTGGCGGTTGCTAAAGGTGGTTTCTTTCATTCGTACATTGTTTTGAAGCACAGACACCGATGTACTCATCACTGGTACTCGAACAGTACTGTAGGTCCAGTACTGACCCAAAGCAAGTCCGGCCGGTGTTACTCTTTCTCCCTCTGGAATGCTGTTGTGCTGGCACGCGCACGGAGGAAGGGGTTTTGCCAACATTTTCCAAAGTTACCTTAGGAAAGGTGACGTCAGCAGTGTCATAACCTGCGTTTGTACAGGGAAGAGCCGTAGCTATGAGCGCACAGCAACGTCAATGGTAAAGTGTTACAGTACTTCTGTGGGTCATACTTTAAGTTTACAGAGATTGTTTTTTCTCTCACGAACAATGTTAATAACACTACTACTACTACTACTACTACTACTACTACTAATAATAATAATAATAATAATAATAATAATAATACCAAATAAAACAAAAAGAGCCTGGTACCTTGGCCTTCCATACATCTTCCTTCTTCCCCGTCAACTGAAGCCAAATCTGTCTCGCCGCTTTGCTTCCGCGACCCGCGGCCGGGTCCAGCAGGCCCACGATTGTGAAATCCACCCTGAACAGCAGCTCGACTTTAGGTTTGACAGATGCCAGAAAGCTCTGTCTCTCCTCGGGGACTGCGAATTCGTCAGTAAGCGTACGTGGATGCTGTTTTGCTGGAGATGACATGCTGCTGCTGTAAATCCCAGAACCGCCAGCAGAACAGCAAGGCAACTGGCTGGCTGTCCTGTCCGCTCCCCTGGGGAACCGTGTTGACATTCTTATATTTATTTGTAAATTTCAGAAAAACGCTTTTCTTGGTCTTTCTTTGAAGTAACTCGACAGCAGGTAGGTTTGAATCTTTTTCATGTTTCAACGCCTCTAGCTTTGCGAATCGCAAGGTTTTCACCCCCCTTTCTATCTGTCGTCATTTACCTCTTAACTAGTTTATTACAGACTTGGAAAGTCCCTGCAAACGTCATCAAACAACGACCAACTATGGGCATCGTGTCATGTGCAGCGCGGTTCATTCAATTTTTTTTTTTTTGCAAGACATACAACGGGTTTCAAAATAATATAAATCGCTGTTTTGCTTAAACGATATAAATCACTGTTTTGCATTGCTCATTCGTCTATTCTGCGGCCCGGACTGTTTAAACCGTACGGCGCATTGAGTTTTGTTTGTAGCCGCATTTCACCCGGTAACTTAAGGAAACTAACATGCATAACATTTCGGAATGCACGTTGCACGTCCTCGCCAATCACACACACGCCACACGTGACAGGTCTCAGTAAAATAGCAAGAGCAATATAACTTCACAACAAGAAGACCATGCACGCATAGTTTAATCAGAATTGGACACGTGGTTTCCAAGATATAGCTTTTTAAAGTTAGGCTGGTGTGACATAATTGTGACATCATCGGAATAGTCGTCACCTTTAGTGTTCAACACAGGATAAATAATGTATTACGAAAAGAGGCAAGTCGTCTTAAAAAAAAGAGAAACATTTCTACAGTACAGTAGTTCTTCAAATAATGATAATTTTGATAATTGCACCCTCTTGTGGATAGAAAAGGTAGCGACTTGAGTAGATTGAGAGTTTTGTGAGTAATGATAACGTTGACAATTTAAAAAAAAATGAAGATCTACATTCTGTCTTGAGAAAACAAAGGTTAAAATAAAGGAATTCAAAAAACAACGTCTACTTGAACATGTATTTTGAAGCTACAGTCTCACAATAATGTGAAAATATTAATCTCAGTGACATTGTTTAGTTTAGTCTTCTGTGCATTTTTATCACTTACGTCGTTGACTTCCTTTTTAGTTTTCTTATTCTTTTCGACATATATGCATGGCGCTCCACCTACATAAGTCTGAAGTTAAATCAATGTCTAGCCAAGAATAATAGAAGGAATGGTTATAGTGCCCTCTTGTGCATTAAGAAGGTATTACAAAGAAAGTACTGTCTTAATAGTTTGTTGGTGAGTGTTCTGAAGTGAGATTGTTTTATGTGTAACTCCTTACTGATTATGTCAAATAAAATGTGGAATTGCTTCTAGATTTAAAAGCTGAAATTTCCCAGTACTTACTTACTTCTTGGTCTGGATGACAAACAGCTCAGAAAGTTGAAGCCAGAGTAGAACATGTTCTTATTACTCACTGTTTCATGCTAACATTCTGATACAGTTCAATATTGAACACTTGATTTGGTATGTTTGATGTTTATAAATAAGGGTTAAATTAATGTTTGGGGAGGGGGGCCCACAATAAGGTCCTGCACCGGGGCCCATCTTCCTCTTCCTCTGCCACCAATTAGAATGCCCTCCAAGATACCAGTATGTCTCTGGACAGGCTTCCAAACATCTGTCTACATGAACAAACATCTGCCTGCATGTCTCTCTGCCTGCTTGCCTGTCTGTCTGCCTGCCTGCCTCTGTCTGCCTGCCTGCCTGCCTCTCTGCCTGCCTGCCTGCCTCTCTGCCTGCCTGCCTCTCTGCCTGCCTGCCTGCCTCTCTGCCTACCTGCCTGCCTGACTGCCTGCCTGCCTGTCCAGAGACATACTGACATCTTGGAGGGCATTCCAATAGCAAAGAGCTGAACCAAGGACACAATGGTGAACATGGGTGAGGGGCACTGCTGGGTTATAGTGCAGAGTTCTGTGTCTGTTTGTCTTAGTATTCCCTGAGTCCACTGCATATGGTGCTGTACCTACAGCAGCCTCCAGGGTGCACTCTTCTTCTCTGTTTGAGACACACACTTCCAGACTTTTCTTTCTGGGGAAGTGTATTGACATGGTGTAATGCTGAAATCAATATGTTTCATTATTTGGGCTTCAAACCTATAGAACTTGGGAATATTTTCTTTATTACAGTTCATTCAAGGGAAATGTTATTTAACAAGAAGAGAGCAGCAGCTCCCATTGGGACCAGACTGTAATATCTTGTGATGTGAGCCGTTTCCACAGACAGGCTCAGCATTCGAGGCCAGGAATAACAAGACCAAATCTCTCAATTCAGCAACAAAGTTGTGAGCCCCGTTCCCTCCCCACAGTGACACTTTATTAGGACTCACTTGCTATTGCCATGCACAATTCTCTTCTATTATATTGTGGGCCTTATTTTAAGTTACATTTTTTAAAATGTACATATATATATATATATATATATGCACCGTTTAAAGTATCCAAGCTCAGCTAGGGCGGCAGTGTCAAAAGTATGTAGAGGTTTCAATAATATATCCTGCTTTGACCTGCACCTTCTTTCCACTGAGACTGTTGATATTTCTGTAGTAAGCAGTCATTCAGGGAAGAGTGGAAGACTACTGTAGTCCCCTAGTATCATAATAACTCATCAGGGCAGCGATTCAGAATGGGATGTTTCAGGATTACCAGCTGAAGAGGGCATGGATTTCAGTGCTACACTGGTAACTGTAGCTGGTAGCAATGCAGACCTCGGTTCTAGTGTTGCCCTCACTGTGTAGGAACTGAAAGGGTTACCCTTCAGACTCTGCCAGTTCTTCAGGGCCGATCTCCAGGCGCTCGCAGGAAAAGCAGACGTGTCTCTCCTGCCTGCTTGAGCTGGGAATGGATCCCAGCGCGAGGACTTTTTAATGTGAACACTCCTGTTTTGTGGTAATCGCTCAGAAAAACAACTGCGAGGAAATTGACAGCACTGAGTAAAAAGGAGCCGAGCAGCCAAGCCTGTGCTGCTCCAGTGCAGTTCTACTCTGTCTGCTCTGCTACTGACAAAATCAAACTGCCTTTTGGTATTGTTTGAGACGGCCGGAAAGCTCCTGCCGAAGAGAAGCACCCGAGGAATGATAATAGGCGTGCGGCTAGCACTCATTCCAAGTGGAAACTGCTGTCTGTACATCAGAGCTTTTGCCTTTGGTACTTAAAAAATCAAGCTTGCTATAAAAAAATACAAATGTGCTTACAGTGTGGTTCTCTGAAATCAAGAGAGTCTTGAGGGGCTTGCATCTACAGTGTAATATACAATAAGGTCAGGACTGAGAAGATTCTACAGCACGTAGTTACTCGAATTTACCAACAATAAACCCACACTGCACCTTTTAAAAGGGGTGTTATACTGAATTCAGATCCAGCTTAACCAAGGTCATGCTTTTCATTGCTTTGTGAATGATTCAGTCACTTTAACTGTTATAGCAATTATTGCTCTCCGTGTGAATAAAGTGTCTTTACCTTATCTTCACAGTTTGCTGTATTAGATCTCATCTTCCATTTGTTCCATCTGGTCCCACTTTCTGTGGTTTAGTTTAAAACAGCCCTTTGGGTTCTTATGGGTTTGTCTCCCAGACCCCAGTTAACCCCAATGCTGGACTTTCTTCCCTCGGTTTCTCATCTTCTACAACGCTGCTGTGCGACTGGGTTGTGTGGCACACATGCAGGGGCCACACTCAGCAAGAAAGACACAAAGCTTTGGCTCTGCTTTATTTCAAAACTGAGTTCAGCTGCTTCAATACAGAACTCTGCCAATATCAGTTTCTGTTGCCATTTCACAGCACTGAAAAACAGTCAAATTAACAGATGCCGGGGTCTATGCCAGATTTAGCTGTAAACGAAAGCTGTTAGTACACCTTGGAGCGTGATTTTAAAAAGCTAACATTAAGAGAGTTGCAGCTTGTTTAAAGGTGCTGCTCACACCTGGGGCAAGGAGGGAATGTGCATGCACCTCTGAGCGGCTCAGACCCTCTCCCCTTCACAATGAAGCACTTTGAATGATAACTGGAAACCTCACCATTCCGCTTGTCCAGCACACTTCCAGGATGGTGGTTCTGTGAATCAGGCTGTGCTTCCTTTTGGAGCTCTAGGTGTCGTAATATAAGAACATAAGAAAGTTTACAAACGAGAGGAGGCCATTCGGCCCATCTTGCTCGTTTGGTTGTTAGTAGCTTATTGATCCCAAAATCTCATCAAGCAGCTTCTTGAAGGATCCCAGGGTGTCAGCTTCAACAACATTACTGGGGAGTTGATTCCAGACCCTCACAATTCTCTGTGTAAAATAGTGTCTCCTATTTTCTGTTCTGAATTCCCCTTTTTCTAAACTCCATTTGTGACCCCTGGTCCTTGTTTCTTTTTTCAGTCTGAAAAAGTCCCTTGGGTCGACACTGTCAATACCTTTTAGAATTTTGAATGCTTGAATTAGGTCGCCACGTAGTCTTCTTTGTTCAAGACTGAACAGATTCAATTCTTTTAGCCTGGCTGCATATGACATGCCTTTTAAGCCCGGAATAATTCTGGTCGCTCTTCTTTGCACTCTTTCTAGAGCAGCAATATCTTTTTTATAGCGAGGTGACCAGAACTGAACACAATATTCAAGATGAGGTCTTACTAGTGCATTGTACAGTTTTAACATTACTTCCCTTGATTTAAATTCAACACTTTTCACAATGTATCTTGTTAGCCTTTTTTATAGCTTCCCCACATTGTCTAGATGAAGACATTTCTGAGTCAACAAAAACTCCTAGGTCTTTTTCATAGATTCCTTCTCCAATTTCAATATCTCCCATATGATATTTATAATGTACATTTTTATTTCCTGCGTGCAGTACCTTACACTTTTCTCTATTAAATGTCATTTGCCATGTGTCTGCCCAGTTCTGAATCTTGTCTAGATCATTTTGAATGACCTTTGCTGCTGCAACAGTGTTTGCCACTCCTCCTACTTTTGTGTCGTCTGCAAATTTAACAAGTTTGCTTACTATACCAGAATCTAAATCATTAATGTAGATTAGGAATAGCAGAGGACCTAATACTGATCCCTGTGGTACACCGCTGGTTACCACACTCCATTCTGAGGTTTTTCCTCTAATCAGTACTTTCTGTTTTCTACATGTTAACCACTCCCTAATCCATGTACATGTGTTTCCTTGAATCCCAACTGCGTTCAGTTTGAGAATTAATCTTTTGTGCGGGACTTTGTCAAAAGCTTTCTGGAAATCTAAATAAACCATGTCATATGCTTTGCAATTATCCATTATCGATGTTGCATCCTCAAAAAAATCAAGCAAGTTAGTTAGGCACGATCTCCCTTTCCTAAAACCATGTTGACTGTCTCCCAGTACCCTGTTACCATATAGGTAATTTTCCATTTTGGATCTTATTATAGTTTCCATAAGTTTGCATATAATAGAAGTCAGGCTTACTGGTCTGTAGTTACCTGGTTCAGTTTTGTTTCCCTTTTTGTGGATCGGTATTACGTTTGCAATTTTCCAGTCTGTCGGTACCACCCCTGTGTCAAGAGACTGCTGCATGATCTTGGTTAGCGGTTTGTAAATTACTTCTTTCATTTCTTTGAGTACTACTGGGAGGATCTCATCCGGCCCAGGGGATTTGTTTATTTTAAGAGCTCCTAGTCCCTTTAACACTTCTGCCTCAGTTATGCTAAAGTTATTTAAAACTGGATAGGAACTGGATGACATGTGGGGCATGTTGTCAGTATCTTCCTTTGTAAAAACTTGTGAAAAGTAATCATTTAACATATTTGCTATTTTTTTTTCTTCATCTACGATTTTGCCATTTGTATCTCTTAAACATTTAATCTCCTCTTTGAATGTTCTCTTGCTGTTGTAATATTGGAAAAACATTTTGGAATTGGTTTTAGCTCCCTTAGCAATGTTCATTTCTATTTCTCTCTTGGCCTTTCTAACTTCCTTTTTGACTTGCGTTTGCAGTTCTGTGTACTCTTTCTGCGTACTTTCTTTTTGGTCCTTTTTTAATGCTCTGTAAAGTGCCTTTTTTCGCTGAATATTTTTTTTTAATTGATCTATTAAACCATTTTGGCAATTTAGTTTTACATTTAGATTTGTCTACTTTAGGGATATAATTGTTTTGCGCCTCTAGTACTACATTTTTGAAGAACAACCATCCTTCTTCTGTGGGTGTTTTCTCTATTTTACTCCAATCTACTTCTGTTAGTCTCTGTTTCATACCTTCATAGTTTGCTTTTCTAAAATTGTAAACCTTAGCTTTAGTCATTACTTTTGGGGATTTAAAAAACACTTCAAATGAGACCATGTTGTGGTCTGAGTTTGCCAGTGGTTCTCTGACCTCTGTTTTAGTTATTCTATCTTCGTTATTTGAAAAGACTAAATCAAGGCATGCCTCCCCTCTAGTGGGTGCCTTCACAAATTGTGTTAGGAAGCAGTCATTTGTCATTTCCACCATTTCTATTTCATCCTTCGCGCTACCCACCGGGTTTTCCCATTTTATTTGGGGGAAGTTGAAATCCCCCATTAGTATGGCTTCTCCTTTGCTACACACATTTCTAATGTCATTGTATAACAGATTATTGTGCTCACCGTCTGAATCTGGCGGTCTATAGCATGCTCCTATTATTATGCCTTTTGAATTTTTGTCCGTTATTCTGACCCATATTGATTCGGTCTTATTTTCTTTGTCCAGGTTTAACACCTGGGCTTCAAGACTGTTTCTTATGTATAGCGCTACCCCTCCTCCTCTTCTGTCCTGCCTGTCTTTCCTATACAGTGTATACCCACAAATATTATATTCGTCCCCATCACTCTCAGACAACCACGTTTCTGTAACACCTATCACATCATAGTTACCTGTTAGTGCAGTAGCTTCAAGTTCTAGAATTTTGTTTCTGATACTTCTAGCATTTAGATAAATACATTTAATGGTTGTCTTACCTGAGTTGTTGTTTTGATGCGATCTCCCTTCTGTTTTTTTGTTGATTTCTCCCCCCTTCCTTTCTAGTTTCATTAGTGTGGGTCTCTGTGGGACACTGTATTTCCAATGATAGCAGTGAGGTTAACACAGGGCTCCGTCTGGCAATAAAGACATCCAGTACTGTTGACCCAAACACAATGCTATTTATCATTCTGTACCACTCTCTGGGGCTGCAGCCACATTCATCATCACTCCCCTTTAGGGAACTCCTCATTCCTCGGAATATTGTTCATCACCTGCTCTTAGACTGGGGGGTAGGTTCCAGACATTTCAATCCAATTAATGTGGATCTTAACCCACTATATGAGGAGAGTCAATACATTCTGAGATAAGAATGCTGTTCCCTGCCATTCTAAATACTGTCCATGGTGTTTGATGACATTTCCAATGGAAAATGACTGAATAAAGCTGGCTGATTTACAGAAATCCCTTTTTTTGTTTTAACACAATGCAGCAGCATTAAAAACCCACCCTTGTGATGTAACTGTCATAGCACTTCAAAATAACCTGCTAATTGATATAACATGCATGCATTCACAACATGCTATCATCTTTAGGGCAAAGCTTGTTTTGTATGTTTGCAAAGTAGCTATGTTTGATTCTGAGTGTATGTTTGATTCTGAGCGTATGTTTGACTCTGAGTCTATGTTTGATTCTGAGTTTGTTTGATTCTGAGTTTATGTGAGTCTCTTTGATTCTGAGTCTATGTTCGACTACGTTTATATTTTGAACCCAGATTGATTATTAATCATCATTACGTTTGAAAGCACCAGTAATGATTGCATTTCTGTTTCTTGAGGCTACAAGATTAAAAAGGTTGATTTCTGCTGCCTCAACTGTGTAAAAGCTGATCTTCTGTCTGCTGAAATCCCTTTGTCTGGACTTCTTGAGAGCAAATAAAGAGGAGACTGTCAGGGTGAAAGGGGGGTGGGGACTCACTGAGACAGATGTGGAAAAATAAAGCAAAATCATGAATATTAAAAAAGCCATAAATTGTGCAATCCAGTGCAATGATTTATGAATTAACAGTACTTATTGTGCCCACAAACTGTAAATATTCATGTGGCAAGCACTAAGCTTTGCTTCATCGTGATTAATGATAATGCAGCCTGACTGACTCAGAACTGCCAAGCATTATTATATGCAGCTGCCTGAATGCAAATGTTAACTCATGTTAGATTAAAAAGACAAACAGGACCTCTTCACATATGGTCATGGCTACACACTGAGGAAGAAAATGACCCATTGTGTTGTACGTGTGTTAATAATTAATGAGACACACAACATAGTGCCCGCTCTCGCACTGTCTGTTTGTATTCTCCTTGGTGTTTACGAGGCAGATTTCAAACTTCATTCAAAATAAAACTGATTTTTCCTACTGTGGTCATCAATAACTAAAAAGTACCCGTGGCCACTTATGTCATCTTGCACAAACAGATTTATTGGCAGGAGCTGAGTGGTGCAGAAATCACGCCTTAACCACTAGCCTTGTAAACTTGACAAGAACAGCTCTGAAGATTCACTGTGCACAGAGGCTCAGGAGGGGTTCAAACACAAACGGAAATGAATTGAAATGCAGCAGTGGCAAATAATAATAATAAACGTGATGCTGCTGACTGGGCGAGTGCAATCCTCAGTGAGATAAACTGCCCTTCTTTCAAGAGCAGGACGTGCCTCTGCTTTTAGAGGTTCCATCAACGTTTCGCTGTACTGAAAACGTCCAATATCAATCTCGAGTGAATGGAAATGGTATAAATACTTAAAATATAGCAACGGGCAAATGACCCACTGTGATTCATGGTGGATTTTCATGACATATCCTCTATTTATTTTTATTCCTATTATTATCAATGGTGCTCTGAGAAACTAGGAGAAATACCCTTCATTTACTTCTAATATTGTACTAACTCAACAAAGCAAAACTGTTCAATAATATCCTTATACCGTATGGGTGCTCTCTGCCATTCTGCTCTGTTGTTTCTGCTTCATTGTTTGTCAGGCTTAAGTTACTGACTATTCTAGCAAAAATGTTAAAAAAAAAAAAATCCGGCAACAGAAAATGCACAGCTCAGAGTAACCAGAAATGCCAGATTCACACCTCTAGTGGTCGCGTTTCAACCTTAGTTTCAGAAATGTGTAAGACAGTGGAGTTCCGCCTCCATTTGAAAGACAGCAGACCCTTCTAGAGGTTTAATGGCTGCTGTAACGCATCATTCAATCAGCACCAGTCGAAGTAAAGGTTGGTGCATGCTTCAGACTCCGACATCATTTCTGGTTGGTGACGAGGGTCTCTGACCCTGTTTGACAGGTTGGTATGGCGTCATCCACACTCTTGTTTTACATGTCTTGTGACATGTAAAACATCTTTTTACATGTGTCTGCGACCTGAAAACGCATAGGGTCGGATAATGTTGAAAAATGTCCACATTTATTGCATGGTCAGAGTGAAGCTGTACAACTTTTCTAGCTGTCTAGGCCTGTCATATCACAGTCATCGGCGACAGAAGTATGAGCCAGCCCTGAGAGATGTTATAAAACAAGGCAGCAAAGTTATGACAAGCAGAAGTGGGTGATGTCATACGTCAGTTCAGTCTGAAAAGCGAGCAAGTTGCCCTGGAGACAGTAGTTTGCAGCTACAGTACTGCAGGAGGTGCTCAGCGATTTCAAGAATGCAAGAAACCTTCCCCAAGTCACAGTGGTTTTGGTATTGTGTTCTTTTTTTTTTTAATTTAGCCACACAGATTTGTCAAATGCACTTCTGCAAACTAAAAGATTAAACAGCTGCTTCCTGTAGTGATCCCCAGTCACATGGGCTGACAGCAGCACACAGGAAGTGATTAGGTACCAGGAAGCAACTTTTTATCTTGAAACTCTGTTTGAAAAATGCGTTCCAGGTAGTATTTTCTCCTCCGCGGTAAGCCTAAGAATCACCTCTTGAGGGAAAATATCTGAATTTCTGTAGCTTTTTTTAATTTGATTACACCGTGTAACAGCTTATGCCTCAAAAGTATAGAAAATGGCTATTATTCCCCACAAAATTTGGGGAGGAACGATGTCAAGTGGGAGCCACTGGTGGACCCCCGGAAGGTGCTGATGCCACCACTGCACATCAAATTGGGCCTTACGAGACAATTTGTCAGAGCTCTACATAAGGAGTCGGCAGCCTTCAAGTACCTTCAAGACTTCTTCCCTAAGCTGTCTGAGGTAAAGGTCAAAGCCAGTGTCTTCGTCGGACCACAGATAAAGAAGATCCTGGAGTGCAATGAATTCCCCAAGAAGCTCACTAGTAAGGAGAAAGCGACTTGGAACAGCTTTGTCGCAGTGGTTCGGGGTTTCCTGGGCAATCACAAGGCCGAAAACTATGTGGAGCTGGTTGAGACTCTGGTGAAGAACTACAGCACAATAGGCTGTAGGATGTCCCTCAAAGTCCATATCCTTGATGCTCATCTTGATAAATTCAAGGAGAACATGGGAGCGTACTCGGAGGAGCAAGGCGAGCGCTTCCACCAGGATATACTGGAACAGCAATTAGCAGGAAAACTGGATTTAAAGGCAGCAAACAGCCCCTTTTGAGGGTATTATCTCTATAATTACCTCAAGCAGCTCTGAGTTCAGCCAGACCGAGGTTTCTGCAATCCCCAGACTCATTGATGCACCAACCAAGATATTAATGATGTTAGTCAGTCCAGCACCAGAGCAGGCAGCTGGAGATGCAGCCACACTATTTAATTACGAGGTGATCAGCAACCTCTGCATATTAATTAGATAGGAAGATAATGAAGCCGTGCTACTCTTTACACACGTCTTACTGTGCTTAAGAGTCTTCTTTGCTAATTGGGTGTTTAGGAACTTCCTGATGTCATTGTTACCCAGGTTTGCTTTGCCTGCACACTCCCTCTATGGTACCCCACTCCTCTCCTTGTTCGTTTATCTAATGAATTTCACTCATTTAAGAGCTGTATGCTGCGCCCAGGCTCCTGTCTCTGCTGTCAGTGTAGAGAGGGGTTTGGTTAATTTAGTGCTTCGGTTTTGATGTCGATGAGTGATCTGCGGTGAAGTGAATCCACTAGACTGCTCCCTGTCTGGGAGAGTCCATTCATTACCCAGAGCTCCTCAGGACTGGGCTTGTAACAATTAAGAAGGAGGGCAGATGGAAACTTCTTTGACCTTTAATAATTCCCCACCCAGGGATTGCAAGCCTTATTTCTGTGGTTCTTTTTAATAAATGAAGACTGGGTTTGACCGAGAGCCAGTTGAGAATATGTTAACCCTTAGAGCACCAACGATCTGTGGACATGCTTGTCTTTCCCCTTTTCATTAGTTATATAGAGCCGCAGTAATGTAACGAACTGGGAGCAACTAAACCATTTTGGGATGCTGTCATCAACACACATTGTACCTCCATACCTGAGCCGTTTGAAGCAGGACGTACCACACTGTTTATGTGTTAGACCCAACCTGCCTGTCAGTTGCGCTGTGCTGAAGACTTTAATGTTCTGTTCATGAGCTTGTGTTAAATAACAAGCAAACCTTCCCATGCTGTACATTCCTGGCACCTCCACTTCATGTGGAAACACCGGGCTCTCCGACAGAGACTTGATAGCAGCTTGGACATCTAACAACATGTATTCACACGATTCCGGAGAGTTCCCTGTTAAGCCATGCAGGGCTGTATTGGTGGAAGCAGACTTTGGTTTTCCTTGCCTGGGTAATGAAACGAGATGAGGCGGTGCAGCCCATCACTGCTGGTCTGCTTCCTCCCCAGTGTGTTACAAAACCTCCCATAGCCTTAGTGGATTTATACTCTGCAATCCTGCCAATGCAAGCAAGCACTCTGTTAACCCTTTCACTGCAAATACAAGCAAGCACTCTGTTAACCCTTTCACTGCAAATACAAGCAAGCACTCTGTTAACCCTTTCACTGTCAATACAAGCAAGCACTCTGTTAACCCTTTCACTGCAAATACAAGCAAGCACTC
Organism: Polyodon spathula; assembly: GCF_017654505.1. NCBI lineage: Eukaryota > Metazoa > Chordata > Actinopteri > Acipenseriformes > Polyodontidae > Polyodon > Polyodon spathula. The sequence continues at coordinate 140,313 of NC_054554.1, forward strand.
TGTTAACCCTTTCACTGCAAATACAAGCAAGCACTCTGTTAACCCTTTCACTGTCAATACCAGCAAGCACTCTGTTAACCCTTTCACTGTCAATACAAGCAAGCACTCTGTTAACCCTTTCACTGCAAAGCCAATCTTTCTCATGACAGGCCTGTTGTAGCTTCTAGTACTGCACCATCTATTTCTTTTTAATAATAATGCTTTTTTTTTTTACTCCCATGCAACACTTTATTATTATTATTATTATTATTATTATTATTATTATTATTATTATTATTATTATTATTATTATTATTATTCAATTTAATTCACCATGTTTCAGCCTAATTCTAAAAGAAAAAAAAAAAAAAAAGATTTGTTGGATATGAAGGTCATTTAATCTGCCTTCAATGAAATCCAGATAATCTTCTGTCCTTTACAGGAAGGAAGCTGTAAAGCCTACACAGCACGGTAATGTCATTTCAGTTTTTATAGCACGAAGATCATTCACAGGACACTTCATTCACCCATCTCAAACTAATTGGACTTGATTTATTTGTCTGCATGCATGTTTGAAATAAGCCTGATTGAAATCCTTTGAAGAATAGATTTTGTTTTGATTTATATCTGAAGAACAGAAAAACAGCAGGGGGGCAGGGACTAGAGCCTTTGCAGATGGGGTAAAGAAGAAGCTCCATTAGAATTCCCATTCCAAAGCAGTTTAATAGAATCACAGTTCAAATGATGTTTCTAATAAGAGCAATGTGCATAATACCCTAAAATACACACAATCCCACGTTATTATTGACTGAACACGACCACATGATTATAGGATAACAAAGCATGTTAGTTAAGTGGATGATAACGTGTTATCCAGTCTCATTCAAGTTCAACAGTCTTCTAACCAGAAGCCTAATAAATACCCAGGAAGGACAGGAACAGAAAGCGTCACTCAAAATGAAAAAAAAAACAAAACAACAATACAGGGGATTTGAGCCAGCATTCTAGTTTAGGTTTGCGTGATTCCCAAGCTGTTCCTCCCAGTAACCCCCCTCCACAATGTGCGACAGTATTGAGCAGGGCAGCAGTGACGCTGATACCTCTCCATGGAGGAGGCACTCTGAACATGCTCTTCGATTCCCTTCACAGATTTAAGCACACGCGTTCAAGCCGGGTTTAATTGCAGATGCCCACCAGCAGAGCACAGAGAAGCTTGTAAACCGCGGAATCAATGAAGCGCGTGTGACTGGAGGTCTCCTGTTGCAATTGTTCTCACTGAGCTCGGCCCTCACTCACACAGGGACATGAAGACTGACTGTGGTTTGGACAGACACAAAGCACCTTGTCATCAATCAAATACAAAAAAAAAAATAAGTGTGAGAATCAATGCTTGGCTGGCTCTCCCACTACTAATCTGTTGCGCACACTCTCTCAGTTTAGTTCTTGTTCTTGTCTTTGAGGCAGCTCAGCAGTGGAAATGAAATCCAAGATCAATAGTAAGTAGCCTCCTTCAACACTGTCATTCCAGAGAGGCCTGGGTAATTCAGAGCCCTGGTGGACGTGCTCAAAACAGCCTGGGTAATTCAGAGCCCTGATGGATTCACTCAAAGCAGCTGGGGCTTTAACAACACCCCTCACAACCCTGCTGATGAAAGTGTTTGCCTTGGCTGGGTTCTGAGGGCTGACCCGGCTGCATTCAAACTCACTGGGGGCGGTGAGGCAGATATAATGGGCAGAGCTGGATGAGCCTGAGAGCAGCTGGAGTCATCAGGCTGCAGCCGCAGATGATGCATATCAATCACACAGCCAGGGCTGCAGTCTTCATGAGCAGAGGATACATATCAATCACACAGCCAGGACTGCAATCTTCATGAGCAGAGGATACATTTCAATCGCACAGCCAGGGCTGCAGTCTTCATGAGCAGAGGATACATTTCAATCGCACAGCCAGGGCTGCAGTCTTCATGAGCAGAGGATTTGGATTCAGACACACTGCCTGCAGTGGTACAGCATACTATTTCTGGACAGTTGTCTACAAGCAAAACAGGGTTATTGATTAACCTCCATTGATTTGCTCCTGAATCAAATCTGATATTTGTATTACAGTGATGATCGTATCAGGTATTGACCAGGGCACTTGAGAGATCTGTTTGAAAACTGACTCAGCTTGCATTCACCAGCCCTCGTACCATGTTGGCCTCTGCAGAAGTGCATCCCAAAGGTATTTATGATGCATGAAACTATATGAATAAGGTGAGATTTATGAATTAAAAAAACAAAAACAAAAAACAAGCCCCTCACACTGCTGCCCTGGCTGTCACTGCATCCCTCCTGCCTGGCTAGTCAAGGCGCTGCTCATCACACAGGAGAGTGTGTTCAGAACCCCACTAGGACCAGGGAGCAAGGTACAATAGAAGCCCCTTTATTATGAGTAAATTACACTAGGGCTAGATTCGCAAAGCTCTTTAGCACCATTTATTTTCTGAAATTCCAGTTTTACAACTAACTAAATAAACAGCTACAAACCCTAGCACTAGCCCTAACCTTAACTGAGTTTCTGGTTTCTAGTTTGGTGACTTTATTGAGTTTGTTTTTCTGTTCTGAAAAAAATGGCACGAATGTGGATTTGGAGTAAAGAGCTTTGTCATTGTGCAGACATGGTAAAGCAAGGTAAAGGAATATTAAGCACAGTGGAGTAAATTCACTCTACAACAGGCAGCAACATTCTGTGCTAATTTACCATAGAAACCTTGTACACCAGATTACCTTATTTCAAATCAAGCAGAATTAATGTGTAAGCAAAATCAAATGAATTACAGAGCAACACACATTCATTTCCTAACTGCTATTAATTAACACTGTGTAATGACACATACAGATGACAGTTTGCCACACATATCATAATATCATAATGTTTTGATCTATCCATGCTTTCATTAAACCGCTTCCCTTTCTTCATGTTTAGTCACCTCTCCAGCATGCTGTATATAAACCGTATTGGTACCATTCATTTGTTGAGTGATTTGTAGGTTTTGTTTATCAGCTTGACCTTTCTCGAGAAAAGACATTTTTTCTGTAAAAGCAGATAAATAAGGACTGCCAGTTTAAAGGGGTGACGCAGAGTAGAGGGAATCAGTGAAGGGAGCAGGTTACTCATAAAGACTGCCAGACCAGTGACAAAGACAAAACTTCAGCAGATGCATTGCTTCTTAAACCCAGTGACATTTCAACAGTGTTACGCAACTCAATATAATGCAGAATGTTTGTTATCCATCGCAAAGAAACATTTAGCTCAGGAGCGCTCAGTTTTGTTTCTTTTACCCCACTAATTAGATTTCTTTAATATACTAACGCCCACCCTCGGAAACAGACGTCATCTCATTACTTGCATGAAAGACTGTGTGACACAGCTTCAGTGAAAGTCGCGTGTTCTTTCCCTGGGTCAGAGGCTGCCAGTCCTGTAGCAGCTGGCCTTTGGCAGATCAGTCTTGCCCTTATGTAAGTGACATTTCGAATACTATAGTCGAAGGTTAGCCATACTAAACATAGGACAAATAGTGCAGTGACATAATTGTGTGATTAAGTGTGGGCATGCGTGTCAAAAATCACAGATAACTATCTGGTAAATCATAGGAAACTGAAATTACAGTGCAAATTAACTTTATGTTAAGGGTGATGGAATGACCTCTAGTTCCACATCTGATATTGTCTTGTATTGAGTCAAATATGCACCCAGTCTGTGATGCACACACATGGAGCTGGCAGCCCTGTAGCCTCCAGTAACTGTTCCAGATAGAGTGGGCTGGCACTGAAAGGTGAATTTTATAAAACTTTATATTTCAGAAGCTTTTTAGTAACTTGGTATAGTTTGTATTATTCCATTGCAGTTTCTTAGAAGAAGCAAAATACTACAATTACTACTACTATTATTACTATTATAATTAATAATAATAATATTGAACCAATCTGGACACATGGTTTCCTATTGAATTCCTATCATATTAACGCTTCCTGACTGTGAATAGGTGGATTTGCTCTCAGCACTTGTGTGAGTCTCTAAGCCTCAGTAGACCTTCCCAGTGATGCAGTGGCAATGGGGCTGATTACTGAAGCTGACTAATTGGCTTTCCACACATTAGGCCTCGACTCAGCCCTGCTTTGGGTGATGCCAGCCCTGACTGCGTCTGCCACTGAGGCAGAAACTCCCTGGCAGAGGTGCAGTCCGATACGCGGGGCTTTCCACGACAAGACCAGCACCGCTTCCAATCAAAGAGAGCGGTCCATTAAGGACCTCGCCTCATATTCATGACTCAACACTTGACCTTTGTGCCCCTGTAACTGGCTCTGAGGGAGAATTGTGTTGGAAACTTTTGACTTGCACATTTGAATTGCAATCTGAAAACTGGATTGAGTGGCTTAAAGGTTAGGGGTGTTTGGAAATGGCCTGTCCCTTCCGTCCGTCCCCACCCTCCCTCAAACTACTTAGCTCAGCTAATTACCCATCATCTGGGCCCTGCGAGACACCTGCGCTTGTCTCTGAAAGAGCTTGTTAGACTGGTAGAGCATGCCTGTGTAGGGAATCAGAATGACCTTCAGATATACTGATAGCAATCATTTCCTAAGTAGGTGTTTAATGACCTCCTGCCAAAGCTGTGAACTACAGACTTGGCAATGACAGGAGTTTGGTAAACCTGATTGTTCTTGATGGTTTCTGAAGAGTAGCTCACAAAAGAAACAATGATGGTTTTGTATGAGGATAATGCATTCCTTTAATAACAAGGGTCCTGTCTGTTACATAAACACCCTACAGTAGGCGTGACTGGACTAGTGCTTGACTGCCGCATATCAATCACTGCCTAACACTATCGTCTGAAACACAGACTCAGAGTGCTTGACTGCCTCAAATCAATCACTGCCTAACACTATCGTCTGAAACACAGACTCAGAGTGCTTGACTGCCTCAAATCAATCACTGCCTAACACTATCGTCTGAAACACAGACTCAGAGTGCTTGACTGCCTCAAATCCATATCAATCACTGCCTAACACTATCGTCTGAAACACAGACTCAGAGTGCTTGACTGCCTCAATCACTGCCTAACACCATCGTCTGAAACACAGACTCAGAGTGCTTGACTGCCTCAAATCCATATCAATCACTGCCTAACACTATCGTCTGAAACACAGACTCAGAGTGCTTGACTGCCTCAAATCAATCACTGCCTAACACTATCGTCTGAAACACAGACTCAGAGTGCTTGACTGCCTCAAATCAATCACTGCCTAACACTATCGTCTGAAACACAGACTCAGAGTGCTTGACTGCCTCAAATCCATATCAATCACTGCCTAACACTATCGTTGGACACACAGACTCAGGTTCTGCCTACCAATATAAAACACTACAGCAATAATAATATCATTGAGCAGACAATAGAATATATGAACTATGAAGTAAGCCATTAATATTCTGGTAAGCGACACCTTTAGGGCAAAAAAATTAAAAAATTACAAAGCAATTACATGACTAAAGAAAGCTCCCTGCTGCCTACCTGTGAATAAGAATACATTAAACTGATAGCTACCAGCTAAAAAAAGCCAAACAAAAGAAATAGTCATTTGAATTCCCCTGCAGAGCACCATGGGAAGCAAATCATTCAGCTTCTAATTAGACTCCGTTGTGTCGCTGCTGGCGCCGGGACAGGAGCGAGATAACCGCTCCGTCCCATCCGGCCTCGTAATCTCGAAATGGCTTTCTACTCTGCGGGGCGGAGGCTCGCGACAGGCCAGGTAGAATGTGCAATTAGGAAACGGTCTGCTGCCATTGTGAGCCTGAGCAAGCGCTGCTCTCCCTCTCTAATGAGAAGACACTTCAAGCAGGCAAGCAGGCAAGCAGGCAACGCAACGGCCCTCTTCTTCTTGCAGGACCTCGCTTGTTTTGATCTGGCATCTCCAGCCTGGACGAGAGAAAAACAGCCTGAAACAAACACACCTGTATGAAATGAGGGGGGTACAAAGAAACATTAACAAAGAAACATTCCTGCACAGATTCCCCTCATACACACAGCAGGCACACCGACTGCTTTTGTGTGTAAATACTCTGATGAGGTCATCTTATTTACTGTAAACCGAGGTTTCCATCACAGATGAAAATAATAAATAACCAAAAGACCCACGAACAGGAAGAGACCGACCACTCGATTATTTGCTAAACTTTTTTTTTTAATTATTATTGGCAAACTCTAAAGAAAATAACCCTAAAGATGACTGAATGCCAGTCCTGAAGCCTGGATTGAATCTGTTTCAAATGGGTAAACCCTCTATAAATATACTACAGAAATACAGGGTTATAAAACCAGTAATAAACTAGGGTGTTCAAAAAGAAACATTTTAAAACACTTTCCACAAAAAGCGTGCAGTGATACAATTGTACTAAACCGTTAATAACAGACCTCAGTAATGTGTGTTTATAGTTGCTTATTAATGCATCCTTAAAACAAAGTAGAAATCCCAATTATCCCTGCAGCTCCAGGACATTCCTCCTGAAATAATGTGCCGAGCTTGGAGGTCAGCAGCCTGGCAGGGCTGCTCGTCCAGCTCCCTGATTAGAAGTGGGGGAGGAGGGGGGCATTGCAACACACAGCAGGAGCGGCCAGCGCTACTATAGCCAGATTCGCTAAAATAGAAGGGCTCAACTCTTAATAAAATCTATAGTCTGCACAGTACTCTTGCAGTTTCTCATGGTTATAATCTGCACAGTTTATCGTGGTCCGCTGCTTTGCTTTGTTCTCACACTAAACACTGCACAGTAAACAATGAAGAACAGCTCTTCATTTTAGATACACAATATTACTGGGAAGCCCAGACCTGGTATATAGATCTGGGGGGTTAATATTAGTGACTCATCCCTTTATTAATATTAGTGACTCATCCCTTTATTAATATTAGTGACCCATCCCTTTATTAATATTAGTGACTCATCCCTTTATTAATATTAGTGACCCATCCCTTTATTAATATTAGTGACCCATCACTTTATTTGTTGCACGTCACACAGTTGATTCCCTGGATCTGATCCCAGCTCTCCTGGACTGCCCTCTCCCGCTTCTCCTGTATTCCTGATTCCTGATGGTTTGTTACTGTGTTTCTCCTCCCTGCTCTCTCCTGCCTCTCTATTATCTCCCCTCCCTTTTATTTTCATTACTTTGTGTGTTTTCTTCGTATCTGTTGTATTTGTATTCTGGTGTCCAGACAATGAGGTTTTATATGGTGCAGTGTACTCAATAGGACAGTGCTGCTGCATTCCTTGTTCATCAAACAAATGGGTGAAGCCAGTCTGACAGAAAACCTCTCACACCAGTATGGAATTAGTTGAAAATGAAAATGAATTATCTGTCCTACCCCACAAACCCAGGCTGTTCTTTTAACTCCATTTGCTGTTAAATTGTTCACAATGATCCACTGCTGTATTTTTGCAGTGTATTGCAGTTTCTATTTTGTAATCCAAGGTGAAATAACCTTGATTCAAACACAATTACGACTGCTCACCCTACTGAGTTCTCTCTGTAGAGTGCTTGCTGCTTCACTTCCAGTCCTGAGCCTACTGCTGCCGCTACTGCCATACCTCGTAGTAATAACAGAACTGCATTGATACTCAATTCTTTGCCTGTTTCAATAAACTCTAAATCCAAACTACATTTGCCAAGGCCCATAGAAACTTGTCTTAGCATTCTGCGGTTCTGCGGCCTTTCAAAGCACTAGGCTGTTTTCTGTCCCACATGTGCATCATGGGTCTATTTGGGACACATTCACATTTTGTCAATACTCTCATGTAAGCTGTGGCAGTTCTGATCAGCCGCCCCTGCTGCTTATCTTGTACAAACGAGCAAAGTGAGGATTGGTGACATGGTCTACTGCCAGCTAAGGGCCATACTGACACCACCAAACACAGGAAAGCCTGGACCATTAGCTGACTGCACCACTTAGCACCCTTCCAGCCGAATCAGGGCTGCAGCTTTTAATGGGCTGAATACTTAAAGATATATTTACAATTCAAAGATACTGTTGATCTGCCATGGGGTGTACAGTAAAAAAGGGGATTTCAGTAGCCAATATCTAAAGGCTTTTAAAACTTCCCTGTAAGCTTTTTCTTTTCCTAGAGCGATGAGAGAGCAATTAAAATGATGTATTTATACATCTTTGTGGCAGGGATAACAGATCGGTCCAGATTAGAACACAGCGAGGGATCAATATGGGAAAGAAAAACAACTTTGTACTGACTTATTTATACAGTCTTGCTTTTAAAGCCATTTTGCAGCTATCTGCTTGCAATTTGTTAAGCAAACACCCGTCCTCTGAGACTACTGTTTATTCTCCTTTTTATTTTCTAAAGTGTAATCCGCTGTACGGTTCAGACTGAGGAGTAAGCTAACTGCACACTCTTTGCAATGAGACAAATAGAACAAATGATAGAAATATGTATTGTGATCAATAGATTTTACAGTCTATTTTATAAGAAGTGACTGTTGAAATCAGTGAAATCCTCTAAACGCTGGACTTATACAAGTGAAACAATTAAAGCAAAGGTTACAGGCTGATTGAGGCCGAACCACAAAAAGATCACAAGAAAAGAGAAAATTGTATCAAATAGATAGTCAGTAGAAGCTTTAGTTCAAATGAAGGCAGGCAGTGCCTTTAGCAGAGGAGCGCAAAGCAACCCCAGCAACTAGAAGTGACCTTATTAGCATTAACACGCAGATTCCTTTCCAGCAAATTACACTGAAATCTTAAAATCTGCTTGTTGAACTGCACTGAAATACAGTGGAAGCAAAAGAAGCAGTGCGCACTTTCAATCAGAAACATTATCCAGGAATATACTGCCAAGCAGGGCCCTCCGCTCTCAAGGGCTAACAATCTTACACTACACAGCTCAATCTTACACTACACGGCTAAATCTTACACTACACAGCTAAATCTTACACTACACAGCTCAGTCTTACACTACACAACTCAGTCTTACACTACACAGCTCAATCTTACACTACACAGCTCAGTCTTACACTACACAGCTCAGTCTTACACTACACAGCTCAATCTTACACTACACAGCTCAATCTTACACTACACAGCTCAGTCTTACACTACACAGCTCAGTCTTACACTACACAGCTCAGTCTTACACTACACAGCTCAATCTTACACTACACAGCTCAGTCTTACACTACACAGCTCAGTCTTACACTACACGGCTCAGTCTTACACTACACGGCTAAATCTTACACTACACGGCTCAGTCTTACACTACACAGCTCAATCTTACACTACACAGCTCAATCTTACACTACACAGCTCAATCTTACACTACACAGCTCAGTCTTACACTACACAACTCAGTCTTACACTACACGGCTAAATCTTACACTACACAGCTCAATCTTACACTACACAGCTAAATCTTACACTACACAGCTCAGTCTTATACTACACAGCTCAATCTTACACTACACAGCTAAATCTTACACTACACAGCTCAGTCTTACACTACACGGCTAAATCTTACACTACACAGCTCAATCTTACACTACACAACTCAGTCTTACACTACACAACTCAGTCTTACACTACACGGCTAAATCTTACACTACACAGCTCAATCTTACACTACACAGCTAAATCTTACACTACACAGCTCAATCTTACACTACACAGCTCAATCTTACACTACACAGCTCAATCTTACACTACACAGCTCAATCTCGCAAATTCTTTTTTGTTCTAGAATGAAAATCAAATTGTTGATTCACACACACACACACACACACACACATATATATATATAGAATTTATGTCTTCTTGTTGTGGTTGTGGTTGTTTTAAGTAATGCCTATCTGTACATGTGTTTTGTGATTTTTACTAACAAACTTGCAAAGGCAAAACAATCTTATAATTCTACATTTATGATTGTGGTCTGGGAACATACTAACATTAACACACACTGCATCCCATTTACCGGTAATTTAATACACAATAATTGCATTTCCTTACAACCTTCACAATTGCACAGCACATTTTTTATATATAATTGCACATTTTGGTTAACTGCTTAAACTTAAAAGGCAAATTGGTTGTGGCTAAGCAGATTAGATTTTTTTATAGCTAATTTGTAAAGCTATACAGAGCTTTCATCAGCCAATCCACAGAAACACTAAGCTGAAACAAAAACAGAAACAGCACTAACTAAACAGAAACAGCACTAACTAAACAGAAACAGCACTAACTAAACAGAAACAGCACTAACTAAACAGAAACAGCACTAACTAAACAGAAACAGAACTAACTAAACAGAAACAGAACTAACTAAACAGAAACAGAACTAACTAAACAGAAACAGAACTAACTAAACAGAAACAGCACTAACTAAACAGAAACAGCACTAACTAAACAGAAACAGCACTAACTAAACAGAAACAGAACTAACTAAACAGAAACAGAACTAACTAAACAGAAACAGAACTAACTAAACAGAAACAGAACTAACTAAACAGAAACAGAACTAACTAAACAGAAACAGAACTAACTAAACAGAAACAGAACTAACTAAACAGAAACAGCACTAACTAAACAGAAACAGCACTAACTAAACAGAAACAGCACTAACTAAACAGAAACAGAACTAACTAAACAGAAACAGAACTAACTAAACAGAAACAGCACTAACTAAACAGAAACAGCACTAACTAAACAGAAACAGCACTAACTAAACAGAAACAGAACTAACTAAACAGAAACAGCACTAACTAAACAGAAACAGAACTAACTAAACAGAAACAGAACTAACTAAACAGAAACAGCACTAACTAAACAGAAACAGCACTAACTAAACAGAAACAGAACTAACTAAACAGAAACAGCACTAACTAAACAGAAACAGCACTAACTAAACAGAAACAGAACTAAGGCTGAACAGAACTGAGGATGAAAGAATCAAGCTGGAAGAGCAGCATCCTTATTACTTTCCAGGGACTCAGGTCAACTTAAAAGAACAAAGCGGCACTGTGAGGCGCCGAGAGGAACGAATAGAATCCTATGATTTTATTCATCTTTTTTAATGTCAGTTCAAAATAAGAAAAAAAAGAGAAAAGCAGAAGCCAGTTGTGCAGCCCTGCTATCATCATTTCCACCAGGTAGATCTGCGGGTCAAGCTATTATTGGGTGTGATATCTCCATCAATTCTGCAAACTCGATGTCAGCCAATCGAGCGCCGAGGCGAAACCTGACTGATGAGATTTCCGAGTGACTGATAAAGGGATAAAAGTGCCAAACGATTATAGGAAGTGAGAATTGTATTGACACGCTGATGAGTGGTTTTATTCGTGTCCTTTATTTTCTGAACACTGATCAGAGCAGCACTTGAGGTAAACCTGTGCCTTGGCTAGTTACATTGTTTTATTTGTAGCTGATAAATGAAGTTAAAGTTCTCGGAAACTAATTCCCAGAGTGAATTCAGCCTAGCAATAAAAAGACCGGAAATTACAAGATACATGGCAAGAGGACTATTTTAAAAACTGCTATGTTTTCCCAGAACAAGAGTCTCCCTCCAATATACGTTCTCGCCTCACTGTGTGTGGAGCTGAAGGATGTAGTTACAGGCTTTAGCATTTCATTTAGATAGAGCCATGCTGACTGGTTGCCCTGATCCCTGTCCTGAATTCCCTTTTGAAGCTGGTCTAAGTGGCACTATTGTAATTGCTGTACTTTTTCCATCGTTGAGGATACAATGCCCATGGATATCCACTGTGGACAACAGACCATTGAATGTCTCTGTTTTGAAGCGTCCCAAGGATGAAAAGCAGGGCTGGTGAGTCAGGTCAGGGTTATTGAGTGGATTCATGAAGAAAACCATGCCGCACTGGAGTGAACAGTACAGACTCTAAATACATGTATTTTGTATTTAGGGAAATGTGGTGTCACCCTTATAAAAGGTTCACATAGTCAAAGCACACAAAGCGTAATAAATCACAGTGAAAGCATGGTAAAGCATAGGTAAGCACTGTGAAGCTCAGACAGGTATGGCAAAGCATAACAAACACATGATGGTAAATTATAGTACAGTAAATGCAATGCACAGGCATGGGGGCACTGCAAAATTAGCATGAGCAATTTGACCTTACTTTTATAAGGGCATCCCGTCTGGCAGCCGCCCTACTCAGAGCCTCTGACTCGCCTCTTCATTGTTCTTCTAAAAGGAAACCAGTCAATACAACTTTTTAAAAAACATATTTCGGTGCTACCAAAAATTCCTAGGAATCAAGTGAATTCCCGTGGTTATGTCTCTGTCTTTTTATATTAAAAGCAAATAATTTAAAGTGTAGTTTGAATAGATTGGGGTGACCATGATGTATTCCTCTTAATACAATACATATGACACCAGTCCTTATCGCTGCTCTGTTTCTATGACAACATAGGGTTCTATTTATCCATTTATTTATTTATTTATTATAAAATTTACCCATTAGAATCTGTCCCTGACTTCATAAAGCCTTCTGGCTTCCAAACTTTCCTGCAGTCTGAACAGAAAAGAACATCAATTAAATGAATACAAAACAATTTAATACTTCAGTCAAGCCCCTGAATTAAAAGTCTTCATTGTTTATTTATGATTTGGTATCTTTAGAGGGTGCGTTTTTCTGAAAGCATTGTGCTAATGACGAATTGGAGTAAATCGCTTTGAGAAAGTAGCCCAGCATGCTTTGTTTCTTCAGACTTCTTGTTTACTCATTTATCTAGGAGCTCCTTTTTTGGTGCTACTGTACCTCTCAAGTTTGAGTGTTTAAAGTTACGATGGACCACCCTACACTATCCCAAGATCCTCTCCCCAAAATACATAATCAATCAGCCTTCTTCTCATTAGACTAAGGACCCAGATGATGACTCCTCCTCGTTATTTGTCTAATTGATTTGCTTTGTTTCTTTTAAGTGCTGCTGAATATGGTCGCGTGTTTATTACACATTTCATGGTTGAGTGCTCTCATTATATATTTTATTTCCATTTCATTTTGTAAACTCGCTAGGCATCTGTTTGGATTAGCAACGTCCTGTTAAAGACATCCTGTCACATCAGATGTGTTCCTGCAACCGTTTCATTTCTCACACATTTGTTCTAAAAGCAGATGCTTCTTGGTTCTAGTTTTGCACAGACAGGCCCGGCTCCTTACCTGCGTGTATATCTGCTCAGTTTGTATTCATTGAATTAGCTCTTTTCTTGCTATAGCTCTGTCTGTTTATATTCATTGAATGAGCTCTTTTCTTGCTATAGCTCTGTCTGTTTGTATTCATTGAATGAGCTCTTTTCTTGCTATAGCTCTGTCTGTTTGTATTCATTGAATGAGCTCTTTTCTTGCTATAGCTCTGTCTGTTTGTATTCATTGAATGAGCTCTTTTCTTGCTATAGCTCTGTCTGTTTGTATTCATTGAATGAGCTCTTTTCTTGCTATAGCTCTGTCTTTTTATATTCATTGAATGAGCTCTTTTCTTGCTATAGCTCTGTCTGTTTGTATTCATTGAATGAGCTCTTTTCTTGCTATAGCTCTGTCTGTTTGTTTTCATTGAATGAGCTCTTTTCTTGCTATAGCTCTGTCTGTTTTTATTCATTGAATTAGCTCTTTTCTTGCTATAGCTCTGTCAGTTTGAATTCATTGAATGAGCTCTTTTCTTGCTATAGCTCTGTCTGTTTGTATTCATTGAATGAGCTCTTTTCTTGCTATAGCTCTGTCTGTTTATATTCATTGAATGAGCTATTTTCTTGCTATAGCTTTGTCTGTTTGTATTCATTGAATGAGCTCTTTTCTTGCTATAGCTCTGTCTGTTTGTATTCATTGAATGAGCTCTTTTCTTGCTATAGCTCTGTCTGTTTATAACTGCTGCAGCCTCCTCAGATTGCAGTGGTAGATTTTAGTAAGAACTGTCAGCGTTAGAAATAAAAGGGAAACGTTTCACAGCAATCCCAGCTCTTTATGAACACAGCTGCCAAACCCCCCTTATTAAATCTCAATAGTGCCTGTTGACAGAGGAGTCTTCCTCCATGTGACAAATCAGCAAAATAAAAATAAAAACCATCATCCCTGCTCTTTATACAAAGCATTTCAGTTCACATAGCATGCACTGTGCAGTTGAATAATGACATGTTGTAGGGATGTTCAGTTACTCTCCAGTGAGTGTGTGGGTGTGTTTGAGCAGCTGTTCCAGTGTAAGGATGTTCAGTTACTCTCCAGTGAGTGTGTGGGTGTGTTTGAGCAGCTGTTCCAGTGTAGGGATGTTCAGTTACTCTCCAGTGAGTGTGTGGGTGTGTTTGAGCAGCTGTTCCAGTGTAGGGATGTTCAGTTACTCTCCAGTGAGTGTGTGGTTGTGTTTGAGCAGCTGTTCCAGTGTAAGGATGTTCAGTTACTCTCCAGTGAGTGTGTGGGTGTGTTTGAGCAGCTGCTCCAGTGTAGGGATGTTCAGTTACTCTCCAGTGAGAGTGTGGGTGTGTTTGAGCAGCTGTTACAGTGCAGTGTTGTTTCAGCTCTGTGATCCTTGTAGGACTGTAGGCAGTTCCAGCTGCAGCCTCGGAGTGGAAAGTCTGGTTAAATTAACTGCAGGTTTGACATGTCTGGCTGATTATGTTCATCTTTGCTTACAATAAATTATCACATTATGATAATGTGGACTCCATTGTTTGACTGCAATACGACAGCTAGAGCTAGAAAAAGCATTTCAAAACTAGTCTTAAACTACACAGGTTGTTAAGATATTGTAAGGATCCTGCTCTATGTGTAGATAAACCTTGAATGTTTTTTAAACTCTGCACTGGGGGTGAATCTGTCCTTTTAAACTTTACATAATTGTGGCCGCCTGTTTTTTGGAGCTAATTTTGTACTGCACGATGAAACTCCCTTTGATAATATATTGCATCTGAGACCTAATAAAAGTTTGAGATGCTCTGTACCTGGGTTTGGGGGTGAGGATTGATGCGAGCTTCAGGAGAGGATCTCCCCTGGGCTTCCTGGTCCTTCACACCCCCCTTCTGCGGAGAGCTCCTGGGACCCCCTCCCGCTGCAGAATTGAGACGTGTGCGTATGAAGACAAATCATGCATTCACAGAGAATCCGCTGTCAAGGAGCTGGTTACTGATTGACCTGAACACCCTGATAAGTGCAGCTCTGTGCAGCTCTGGGCTGTGGGAGACTCTGCCTGCCGGCTCTGTCACAGAGGCAGGGCTGGGGCTGAGGGCTGGGATCTCCAGGGAGAGCTGCTGACTGGCAGTGTGTGCTGTCAGAGTGGCCCGGGGCTTTCTGAAGAGATGTTATTTAGCAAGTAGAACAACTTATTAAATACTAAACACTGCAAGAGCATTGCCTTGCTTCGGTACTTGTACACCACATTGCCATGCTAGTAATTAGAAGAAGCCAGTGACAGGCAACAAGGATGTACTTCCAATCCACACAACGTTTCTCCTGAAAGAATGTACGAGAAACCCTTCTCAACATGACAAGTGCATTCAGAACACATAAAATGCAAGCACATTTTCAAACATGCATTGTAAGTCTCATGTATACATACACACACACACACACACACACACACACACACACACACACACACACACACACACACACACACACACATACACACACACAAATATAGTCTTGCACCATATTTTTATAAAACATAAAATAGCTCACAAGGCCTTGTTCAGGCTATTATGGTTTGATTCATTTAAATAAGTGGGAATGTATAATTTTGTTGAAATCAGAAATCATTCTTAATTATTGTAATGCAGCTTCATAACAAAGAGAAAATATTGTAATAAGTCAGTGTTTTCTTTTGGAAGCACAGCAGAAGACTGAAAGAGGAGGGACGGCTCATTTCTCAGACACACATTTGCATACGTTGTAATTGTAGAAGCAGGCGGCCCGGAGGGTGATATAGTAACTGCATATGTGTGCAGTGGAAACAGACAGGGAACAATACATAACAGGTAATGGCTTGATTACAAGGCTGGATATGAAATTAACTTGTCATCAAGCACAAATCAAAAGTTTAAAAACACTGACACTGGGAATAAATGATGCTTTTTTCTTTTATAGTGGTACTAAAAAGACATGCTTAGAAACATTCCTGGTGATGGTACACACTGTCGGAAAGCTTTATCACTCCAACGATGTGTCAGCTCATACATTGCAGCAACTAAAGCGCCCTCATATATGTGAGAGACAGCAATCCCTGCTGCCAATCTGTCTGGAACCCGAACAGCAAGCAGCGACTCACAAAGGAAAGTTCCAGTGATTATGTGTTACAGTGACACTGGTGTACAGACTACGACAACAACAACCATAACAACAACAACTACAATTCACGTTTCTATAGCATCTTTCATCACAGGGACTGCAAAGCACGTCACACACAAAACCACAACATTAAAAACAGTCCAATAGACAATTTAATAAAACAGACATTTAAAAATCCTTTTTAATTGTAAAATTATAAAAACAACTACGATAAAAACTTCTTTGTAGAAAAAGAACAACTAAAATAGTTTAAAATGAAAAAGACTAGCAGTATTGAATGTGGATCCCATAAACGTGACTTTAATAAGGGTAGATTGGGGATGGGTGCATATTCAAATACTACCCCGTCCAGCATCTTTAATGTGACTTTATTAAGGGCAGATTGGGGATGGGTGCATATTCAAATACTACCCCGTCCAGCATTTTTAATTAGAGGACAATGAGCCTGGCGTCATTAACTTCACAAGTCCATGCAATCTAAGAATTTCTGTATTGTTGGATAACTGTAAGTTTGATCCATTTAAAAAAAAAAAAGGAGAAATATGTTTCGATTCAACTTTGTTTTTCAGAGGCAGTGTGATAAATCACAACCATTTTTGAAAGTGTTCCCGTTTTATTCTGTTTACACTGATCGATATATAATATGTTTTTCCACAGAGGCATGTGGTGTTCAAGGACCTCATTAAAGACAATGAAGATCTTCAGGTCTGCACATACAAGAGTATTGATTTGAAATATCTAATAAAAAGGCATTAGCATTTCAACACTCTCCCAGTTTAAGTAACAGGCAGACGGTGAGCCCCTGTCCCCCACCCTCACTGCCCCTTTTGCAGGGCTCAGCTAAGCCTCCAGTGTTTGAAAGTGAAGAAACAGCACATGTGTCATTTAAAATCAAATCCAATTCATCAGAAACCAGCAGACAAGGTCAGGGGCTATGCTTAGGTGCTCCAGAATGAAAACAAAAAGATAACTCTCTCAGACCTCCAGGAGAAGCCAGTGTTCTGTAACCCGCAGAGAGGGGAGCTGGAGGAGATGGGGTTATAGTATTGCATATTTACTTACTGAAGTATTGCATATTTACTTTATTACTACATGCAAAAGTAAACTAACATTGTGGCAAAAACCTCTTTCCCTTTAAGGTTTTGATGCCACTGAAATGAATCTCTACTGTGGTAATATACAGATCCTTAATAACACTAAGTCATTTTGAATTACTTCTAATTTTGATTTTTAACTGCTAAGAATGATCAGAATAGACAATATATACTGTATACTGTTTACCTAAAAATATATTACCATAAAACAATACACAGATTGTGTTTTTATCTTGTTTTTACCAAAAATGAATATCGGCAGGCACACGATGTCCTGTCCTGATGCCCCTCAGGCAGAGAGATATTTTTATGATGTTGTGAATAACACAGAACTTCATAATGAGAAATTTCACAATTCAGAGTCACTCCTCTCTGCAGTTAAATTGTTATTTGTGAAAACAACCAAAAAATCTTCAGATTCAACCCAAGAGGAAAGGTGTTTGAGGCTAGTGAATACTACTACTACAACACACACCAATAATAATAATAATAATAATAACAACAACTTTACTTCTATCTATAGAGTGTCTCAAAAGGACAAAAGTGGAGAGTTCTTCAAGTGAGTTGCAAGGTGACAGAATTTGCACTGATGAATGTCAACACGCTGAATAAAATCTCGACACGAATGCATGCAGGTCAAGAAACTGCATTGTTTCCCTGAGCCACAGTGACAGCCAGGTGACAGAGATTAATAGCTTTGTATTGACTGAGCAACTTGCAGTTCCTTATCTTAGTCAAGTCAAGGCTCAGTCTGAGAGCTGAAAGTGTTATTAGACTTAGAATGGCAAAGACATTTAAAGGGTTTCCCCTTAAGGGACTGCAAAATCCAATAACCCTTTCAGAAAACCACAAGCATTCAAGTGTGATCCCATTGTCTTCCAGACAGCCCCGCTTTCAGCTACAGTGAGCAGAAACCTTCAAGTCACATGCATTGAGTAATGAGGGATACATGAAGTCACATGCATTGAGTAATATGGGATTCAAGAACTCACACGCACTGAGTAATGAGGGATTCATGAAGTCACATGCATTGAGTAATACGGGATTCATGAAATCACAAGCATTGAGCAATGAGGGATTCATGAATTCACAAGCATTGAGTAATGAGGGATTCATGAATTCACAAGCATTGAGTAATGAGGGATTCATGAAATCACATGCATTGAGTAATGAGGGATTCATGAATTCACAAGCATTGAGTAATGAGGGATTCATGAATTCACAAGCATTGAGTAATGAGGGATTCATGAAATCACATGCATTGAGTAATGAGGGATTCATGAAATCACAAGCATTGAGTAATGAGGGATTCATGAATTCACAAGCATTGAGTAATGAGGGATTCATGAATTCACAAGCATTGAGTAATGAGGGATTCATGAAATCACATGAATTGCGTAATGAGGGATTTATGAAATCACAAGCATTGAGTAATGAGGGATTCATGAATTCACAAGCATTGAGTAATGAGGGATTCATGAAATCACAAGCATTGAGTAATGAGGGATTCATGAAATCACAAGCATTGAGTAATGAGGGATTCATGAAATCACAAGCATTGAGTAATGAGGGATTCATGAAGTCACAAGCATTGAGTAATGAGGGATTCATGAAATTGAGTAATGAGGGATTCATGAATTCACAAGCATTGAGTAATGAGGGATTCATGAAGTCGCATGCATTGAGTAATGAGGGATTCATGAAGTCGCATGCATTGAGTAATAAGCGATATATGAAGTCGCTTTAATATATAAAAATATGTGAAGGAATGTTTTAAATATGAGCAGCCTCTGTTTGCTTTCACCTCGATCACATAGAGAGACAAGCTGTGGGGTCTCTACCCATTACTCACATTAATTGTGTCTGGGAAGCGTTGAATATGTATGACTAATTTACAGGTTTAATTCAATTTTGTCACAGTGAAATTGAGCATTTCCGTTTGGGGCTGACAGGTTAGAGCGCTCCAATGTCAGCACAGACTGAGCACCAAGTCTTTAACTATGGTGCCATTTCTCTAAATCAATGTGTCTTTGAAATTGCCACGCATCTAATGGTTTGCATTGTAATGCTGTTAGCTGGTCTGAGACGTTGAAACATGACAACTTCCTTAGCCTGGAAAATAGCTTCGGCTATTGTGATGCTTTTTTATGTTTCTAAACATATACTGTAATAACATAAAAGGACAAATTGTTTATTATAAATACATAATAACATAAAGGACAAACTGAACAGACTACTACCAAAACTACATATCATATGTAGCTAATACCAGTAACTTGCTAATTTACTTTATGTATATTTATTACTACTAATGCTAATAACTTTGTATAAAGGGCCCTTACACATGTTACTGTATGCCTTGATCACAGCATGGTAAAAAAAAAAAAAAAAAACATGAGCACGCATATTCTCTACAGTTTTCTGTCATAAGCAAATGAAAAAAACAAAACACAAAACTGCACAACTAAAGAAACCAAAGAAACATTTGCCAACAAAACCTCCAAACTAATCTGAGAATTTGTTTGTGCTGCCAAGAAAGAGATCTCAATCTTCCAGCATGTTCATACACACTCTCTAAATTACCCCAGTGATCTAATTGTGTGCTTGTCCCCTTGCACAACATATCCATACCCAAACCTACAGAGAGCTGACTTTATTCATCAGAGTTCACAGACAATCCAATCAAACTCACATCAGCTATGTTTATACAGGCGACAGCTCTGCAATTGATTTAGCTGTGCCTTTATTGTGTTGCTTGGGCTAGCAATATTTTGATAAATGCATTGCCTTGTCACTTAAACAGGGCCCAGCACACCAGGGTCTGTGGGGTAGCAGTCAGCTCAGTGAAGCCTTTGTGCTGCCTTTGTCCTAGGAGAAGTGTACAGTGCATCAAGACAGTTCAAGTTTGTGGGAAAGAAGATGTTATTAATCCCTTCTGTACTCTGTGTGTTTAATTTCAACCACTCTATTCTCTGAATGTGACATTCCACCCAACCAGTCAGACTCTCTCAAAGTGGTAATAATGACTCTACTGCAAGGGGAGCTTCTTCAACTACTGTCTAATCCTGCTACACCACACAAGAGGCACCAATTACTAAATAATACTGTACTGGACCAAGTGAGCACGCATGATGCAAAAGGCACAGGCAGCCGTTGAAATGTGCTGTATTAGTCTTGAAAACAGCAGTCCTTCCCTGAGCACTCACTGTTAAATTAGCTCTGAAAACAGCGGTCCTTCCCTGAGTACTCACAATTAAATTGGCAAAGTGTTTTTTCAAAGCACAGCACCTGTCATATCATGTCTTCTTTTTATAACTTCAAAGATATGAAAGTCATAAAGCCAGGCCCAGACAGGGGTCACAAGTCAACGTGTCAGATCCATCCAGAGTCACAGTCATGAGCTATCAGATCCATCCAGTCACAGTCATGTGCTATCAGATCCAGAGTCACAGGCATGTGCTATCAGATCCATCCAGACTCACAGCCATGTGCTATCAGATCCATCCAGAGTCACAGTCATATGCTATCAGATCCAGAGTCACAGTCATATGCTATCAGATCCAGAGTCACAGTCGTGTGCTATCAGATCCATCCAGTCACAGTAATGTGCTATCAGATCCAGAGTCACAGCCATGTGGTATCAGATCCATCCAGAGTCACAGTCATATGATATCAGATCCATCCAGAGTCACAGTCATGAGCTATCAGATCCATCCAGTCACAGTCATGTTCTATCAGATCCAGAGTCACAGGCATGTGCTATCAGTTCCATCCAGAGTCACAGCCATGTGCTATCAGATCCATCCAGAGTCACAGTCATATGCTATCAGATCCAGAGTCACAGTCATATGCTATCAGATCCAGAGTCACAGTCGTGTGCTATCAGATCCATCCAGTCACAGTAATGTGCTATCAGATCCAGAGTCACAGGCATGTGCTATCAGTTCCATCCAGAGTCACAACCATGTGCTATCAGATCCATCCAGAGTCACAATCATGTGCTATCAGATCCAGAGTCACAGCCATGTGCTATCAATTCCATCCAGAGTCACAGCCATGTGCTATCAGATCCATCCAGAGTCACAGTCATGTGCTATCAGATCCAGTCACAGTCATGTGCTATCAGATCCATTCAGAGTCACAGTCATGTGACACGATGAGTGTTTGAAGATTTATTTTAGGGCAGGGCAAGGTTAGAGTATATCATCCGATACGATCAGACATGAAGACTGTGGGTTCCAACTGCAGCTCTATTAAAAGTGACATGCAGGGGTTAGAGATTCAGCTTGCTCGCCCTTTATCCACATTTTGTGTTTTTTACTTTTCTTAAAGCCAGCTGACAATTAGTTTTGATTTCCAAAGATCTTCACTCTGGCTCTGGTTTTGTCACAAGCTGAAATGTCGGCAGACACTTACAAGAAAAGGCATAAAACAGACATCCAGGAATGTCTTCTATTGCACATTGCAAGAGACAGGGTGGCTTCATAATGCAACTATTACTGTACCAGGGCCAGTGCTTTCAGGAATACAAGCAGACCAATTAGCAATTTTAAAAATGTTTTTATTATTTCTGAAGTACAAATGACTGAATAACTGGAAGATGCATTGCTTTGTGAACTGCCTATTCTATTGATTAAAATCCCACAGCAACGTTTGTCAATTTCCAGAAAAAAAATACTGGCCCTAGATATTACATTTGATAAATGAAGTTCTATATTGGGCCAATCTGAAGAGGAGAGGGTGGAGGCAGGCGTTATTCATGATTTACTAAGAGCTAATTAAAGCTGATTAATACCTAGCCAATAGGAGTATGTATATTTGTTACTACTCAGTAATATGAAATGAATAAGAACACAATAACCACCTCATATTGCACATGCTAAACTAAAGAGGAGCTCATCCGAATAAAATCCTGACCACAGCAAAGTGTAACCAGGTAAAGGTTCAAGCCAGGATTTAATTCACATTACAAAGTGAATCCAGGTAAAGGTTCAAGCCAGGATTTAATTCACATTACAAAGTGAATCCAGGTAAAGGTTCAAGCCAGGATTTAATTCACATTATCAACAGTTTACTCGTCAGATCATCCAGTCCTGATTAAAACCACACCTTGATAGCTTACAATTGAATAAGGCTGTTTGTGTAAATTTCCCTCCTAAAGCTCCTCATATTGTTATGAGATTGTGCAGTATAGGGGTACCTTCAATCCTAGTGATGCCACTGCTGCAAAGCAGTAACAGTGATCTTTCCCGTCCCATTCATGACACTGCAGTAGACTCTGCTCAATGGGGAATCAGGATGGGACCGTTACTTCAAGACAGTCATGTTCTTGCAGAGGATAAAGGTGGGCTTTGTAAGAGCACCAATGGGAGCGTCTGGACCTTTTCAGCCCCTGCATTTATTAGAAGCACGCTCTGTATGAAGATGGGAGATCTGCAGGGCCATGCCACTGCCCTTATTAGAAGCACGCTCTGTATGAAGATGGGAGATGTGCAGGGCCATACCACTGCCCTTATTAGAAGCACACTCTATGGCAGGGCCATATTGAATACATAAGATGCAAGCAGTCACAATACGGTGTTCTTTTCAACAAAGGCTTCACAGCTACTTTTATCGGGACCATCTTCTGTGTTTCAGCAGAAGAATAACTAACTGTCTAACTATGAAAGTATCTAGCTAGCTAACTAACTAACTAACTAAAACTATCTATCTAACTAAACCAACAACAACACCACCACCAAAAGTCATGTTTTGACTTGAAGAGAAAATGCAATCAGAAATTACACACACATTAAAGCAATGAGGAGCACCTTTGTCTTCATGATTCACGTGGCTCATTAATAAGAATATAAACTGGTTTACACTGCCAGGCATGTACCTAATTACAGTCAAACACTGAAGCTAGAAATTGTGATCGAGAACGCGGCAAACTGGATTACGCCAGAGAAACATGCGCAATAGAGACTGCACACACACACACACACACACACACTGGTGTTTGAGTTCATTGTGCCAGTCTCAGGACTGGGTTGGTGTAAGGACATGTTGTACCCACTAATAAACAAGTGTCCCCATAAACGGTTTGAACTGGCATGTTTGTCTCTCAGTGTGCATGTGTGTGTGTCTCAGTATGTGTATACGTGTCAGTACATGTGTGTACGTGTGTTTTAGTGTGTGTGTGTCTCAATGTGTGTGTGTGTGTGTGTGTGTGTGTGTGTGTGTGCCTTCCCCACCATCATCACCTCACATTAACATGTTTCTACTGCCGTGAACAAAAAGAAGAACAAGAATAAATAAATACATTATACTTTTGCAGGAAGCATTCAAACAGAATATATTCCTTTTCAGTTGACATAATGTGAAGATTTGGGATGAAACCCCTGAGGCACTCACTTAAAGAAATTGCTATCGAGAAAAATAAAACAACACAAATGCAGCTGTAGGAGTGTCAGGGTTAATAAAACACTCCATTGTCTGGATGAACAACAACAGCTCAGAATGTTCTCTCTCTCTCTCTCTCTCTCTCTCTCTCTCTCTCTCTCTCTCTCTCTCTCTCTCTCTGTTTTGTTTTTGTGTTGACAATGCAAATCACTTCCTCATCACAGTGGGAGACTTCAGATTTACATCCCCACTCTGCTGATACCACTGGCCAATTAGAGGAGGAATGTGCACTCCAAGAGCCTTCAGCTAAGAGAATTGAAATCTCCAAATTATTTTAATGAAAATGGCCTGTTGTACAGCTATTGGCGCATGTATGTCAAAGGAGAGCGGTCTTGTACAATTCAATTAAGATGTTGGCAGGGATTGTGTTTTGCTATACTTGCATACCTTGTAATTTAATTTGGAGTTTGTTTTGCTGATAGGTACACAAAGCTGCCTTGGAGAGGGTTTCTCTGCATTAACCTTCAGCTTGCATTCGCCAGCGGAGTGAGTATCTAGGAGGGCACTTCTCAGACATCCCAGACTGACAGAGGAGCAACTGTAAAAAGTGCTGAAGCTTTCTTCTTATCGTCGTAGAAAGTGCTGGAACCACACATTGCACTAAATGTGGTCAAGGCATGCAGTCACTTCTTTAAATGACACCCGACAATTTATGCCAATAGGAAAAAAGCTCTGAGCTGCACAGAAATGGAGAGCGAGCTGGAGCAGAATGCAGATCATTGGTCTTATCCAGTCTAGTTTAACTTGATACAACAGATGTTTTATTTACAACAAATCTGTTGTGGAAATGTTTGAGCCTTGATTTAGAAGAAGCGTCATCTGTGATGTTTGCAAATGAGCTTTGAGGTGAGAATGTGAGCAACAACAAATCTCTAGATTGCAGACATCTCCCTCTCTGCTCCTTCACACAGTAAAGATGTTGCAATCTCTCACTGCTTGCAGCCTGAATGCTGTAATTGCCTAACAGCACTCATTGCTGTTTTAATAGGAGGTGTTTCACCCAGACTCAGATACTACAGAGATGCAGCATGCATTT
This sequence comes from Polyodon spathula, assembly GCF_017654505.1. Classification (NCBI taxonomy): domain Eukaryota; kingdom Metazoa; phylum Chordata; class Actinopteri; order Acipenseriformes; family Polyodontidae; genus Polyodon; species Polyodon spathula. The sequence continues at coordinate 165,188 of NC_054554.1, forward strand.
ATCATTAAGTCACACTCTGCTCCCTGTAGAACCCACGCAAAAAAAACACAGGAAGAATAGAAATAGTAACAACAACTCGACTTTGAAATAACACACATGGTTATAAACTGAGTCAAAAAAGCAGAGCTTCATTTGTAATAACAACGTAATTACATACATGGTTATAAACAGCCAAACAGCTGAGCTTTATTTGTAATAACAGTGTAATTACACGTACAGTAATGGAACTTCCAATTAAGAGGTAAAAACGGAGCCAGGTGTAATGCTACAACAAGTTGTCCGTTTCAGATTTCTGTTCAATCTGTTTTCTACACTTTCACCCTACTGAAGGATTTTGAAGTTGTGACTGTGAATAAGGTAAATGGCAAACACATGACTGTTTTCAGTCACATTGATCGGTCATTGTGAAGGCAGTGTGGATAGGACTAGACTGACAAGTGACTGAACAAACTGAGAAAGTGGGCTGTCATTGTCATCATGGCCAATCAGCGATGTTGCTTTATTATCCCCACTGGGGAGGAGAGGACAAAGTGGAGCCAACCGTACGCATGTGTGCATGGGACACTTCACAGATTCATCCAGATATCTGGAGAGCTGCTTAGCCAGTGTTCATGAAAGCTGGTATTAACTGTTTTTAGGCTAAGATACTGCTAATAGCAGAGTCGCACACTTACTTTTTTACATATATAGATAATCGCTTATCAAATGGTCATGAAACTTGGTATGTCTTGTTTGTACTATTCTGTACATGCTCTTGCTAGATGTCACAGTCTCATCATTTTCCTTACACTGATGTCTCTGATGTGTTACTGACACATGCGTTTCTAAAGCCTGCATTTCTCTGGTTGGAAGCACAGTGTTATTATGTCCTCAGTTTCAGTATTATTCTCTATCTTTCCCATTTGAATCAGTTGCATTCTGAAGGAATGGGGAGGGCTCCCATGTCTTTAATTGAACAATCTCACAGTTGCATCTCTGCCTTGTTTGGACACCACATACCCACACATGAGGAATAATTAAAGGCTCATTAGAAGCTAGGAAGGTTTCCCATTGCAGAGGCTTGCATGCATTCTCTCAGCTTGATATTGCCTTTACTGTATTTCATAGACTCTTTCCAGGGTCTGGGGGGAAACGCTCAATGTGTGGCTCCCCAGTCGTGCATCTACCACCTGAACCTGGAAACGGTTCCCGTCCAATCACGTGGAAAGCATCTTTTATGCACAGTATGCTGATGAAACCTTGTTCGGATCACATGCAGTTTATATCAGACCTTCATATTTGCAGCTATGTTTTAGATGGTAAATGTAATGCTGCAGCTCACACAACAGCCTTGTAGATTTGTGGTTTATCACCACAGCAATGCACATAATAACACTGTTGTTACTTTGGGTGCAGTTCAAAATCAATCCTGAAGAAACAAGAAGACAGCTTTAGCATTGAAACAGGAACAACCCCAAAGAGCTTAAACAGACTTAAGCAGCTAGGATAAGACAAAGGCATTACCTCCACTGCAAAAAAAACCCAGGAAAAATTAAAGGGCACCCAACAAATCCAATCAACATTCCAAACAAGTTAACCATTTAATTTTTTATTTTTTTACATAGCTAGAGTGGAGTCATGAAAATGACTGCACTTTTAATGGGGATCCTGATAGTAAATGATCCCCCCAAGTTATAATTTCTGTGTCTGACTCTGCACTGATCTCACTTCTCATCAAAGTCAGAATGAGTGTCTATGTTCACTAATAGTTCTTGTTCATTCACCTATAAGGGAGGAGCACACAGTATATTATTGAACATCAAACTCCGGGATCCTTTAATAACTAGACTTCAAGTATTACTGAACCCCGGGACTGAGTACAGCAGGGCTCATGTGAGTTTCAAGCCATGCTAGACTTTTCGTCTTGCACAGGTTAGAATGATAAGATCCTGCACAGAACTTCAGTGAAGGGGAGCGCCTCAGATCACTGTGCAGTGCTGACTGGAAGCAGTGTGAAACTATAAAGGGAGTCGGTGTTTACAGAGTCTAGGCATGTCTGCAATGTCTCCACCTGAGAGCCACGTCACACTGCTCACTGAGGGTCATGATCAGCACATGTAGCTTTCCTTTGACTCATCTTTAAAACAATTCTCTCTCCATGTCCAGCTGTCCTCTGGACAAACAACCCCACAAATAGATGAACTGGTTATCACACAGAGTGCATGCTGGGTTCATCCTAAACATCTAATAGCATGCAGGCTTATATATTATTAACGACAGGCACAGTTGCCTGTCTTAAACTGAATAAAACATCTTGGATGTGTTTCTCTATATTAGCCTACAAAGCTTTTAATTATTTAAAGATTTTAGAGTCAATAAATATGTCTACATATGGTTCATTGCTGTTGGCTGTAAAGGGTAATAATTTTACAGTGATTTTGTTTTTGCACTTAAAAAGAAAATTGGGTCACAGACTCTGCAGATTTGCTGGTGATCAGGAGGGGTTGGGAACTGAATCTCACTTAACTAGTTTCTTACGACTGGCAAACGTTACAGGGTGGAGAGCGCTCAGGGTTTTCTTGACAGGGTGGAGAGTGCTCAGGGTTTTCCTGAGACAGGGTGGAGAGCGTGATGGTTTTCCAGAGATTGGGTGGAGAGCACTCAGGGTTTTCCTGAGACAGGGTGGAGAGCGCTCAGGGTTTTCCTGAGACAGGGTGGAGAGCACTCAGAGTTTTCTTGACAGGGTGGAGAGCGCTCAGGGTTTTCCTGGGACAGGGTGGAGAGCGTTCAGGATTTTCTTGACAGGGTGGAGAGTGCTCAGGGTTTTCCTGAGACAGGGTGGAGAGCACTCAGAGTTTTCTTGACAGGGTGGAGAGCGCTCAGGGTTTTCCTGGGACAGGGTGGAGAGCGTTCAGGGTTTTCTTGACAGGGTGGAGAGTGCTCAGGGTTTTCCTGAGAGAGGGTGGAGAGCGTGATGGTTTTCCAGAGATAGGGTGGAGAGCACTCAGGGTTTTCCTGAGACAGGGTGGAGAGCGCTCAGGGTTTTCCTGAGACAGGGTGGAGAGCGCTCAGGGTTTTCCTGAGACAGGGTGGAGAGCGCTCAGGGTTTTCCTGAGACAGGGTGGAGAGCGCTCAGGGTTTTCCTGAGACAGGGTGGAGAGCGCTCAGGGTTTTCCTGAGACAGGGTGGAGAGCGCTCAGGGTTTTCCTGAGACAGGGTGGAGAGCGCTCAGGGTTTTCCTGAGACAGGGTGGAGAGTGCTCAGGGTTTTCCTGAGACAGGGTGGAGAGTGCTCAGGGTTTTCCTGAGACAGGGTGGAGAGCGCTCAGGGTTTTCCTGAGACAGGGTGGAGAGTGCTCAGGGTTTTCTTGAGACAGGGTGGAGAGCGCTCAGGGTTTTCTTGAGACAGGGTGGAGAGGACTCAGGGTTTTCCTGAGACAGGGTGGAGAGGGCTCAGGGTTTTCCTGAGACAGGGTGAAGAGCGCTCAGGGTTTTCCTGAGACAGGGTGGAGAGTGCTCAGGGTTTTCCTGAGACAGGGTGGAGAGTGCTCAAGGTTTTCCTGAGACAGGGTGGAGAGCGCTCAGGGTTTTCCTGAGACAGGGTGGAGAGTGTCAGGGTTTGAAAGGGGTTTTCTCATACTTTTTTTATTGTGGTCACACTATTCTATTGGACGATAGATGACTTGGTTTCATTAGCAATCTGAAAGAGCTGCTCCTTATATTATTAGCTTTTCCCTGACAAGCAGGATGTTCCGAGTCTGTACGAGACAGCCAGACAGATGGATTGACTAGTGTTGCCAATTAGTTAACCAGGTGCCTGCAGATCCGCTCAGAACTACAGTTAGGAGGTCTGTGCACAGGCTGTCTATCTGCTGTCTGTCTGCCTGTGTGCTTGTATATCTTACATTTGGACCAATTGGTCGACACACAGTGATGGGAATTAGGCTGGATGTCCCGGGCCACATACCTGTACTGCATGAGAGACCTAAGTATTGGTTGATTTATGCCTAGTGTTTTAATCTAAAAATTTCACTTCATTTCCAAGGTCCAATTACTGTGCAAACATATCATTATTCACGATGGAATGATATGTTTTTCAAAAATCGCACAGAACCATTGACATGCTCTCTTTTTTCTAAAATTAAAAAGTTGTTCCAGTAGATTTCTTCTTTAATAAGGCTATACCTGACAAGAGCTCCAGGTTGTTGCAACATGCCTGCTTCTTACACTCAGAGGTTCACTTTGAATCCAAAGGTCACAAAATCAGCTGAGCGGAGTGGCTCTATCAGAGCCTCCAGCTCATTAATCAAGACGGCTCGTACCGACAGCTCTTCCTGTTCATTATAATAGCATTCCCCTGCACTTTGTGGGGATGCATCATTATAATGCAGGAACGCAGAGATAACCGCGTGGGAAAGACTTGTTTAATGAGACTTCATAGCTGCTTACGGAGGGATCGTGAAAGAGCCGTCAAGCCCGTGAGAGTATGAGAAGGGTTTACCTGCCTGCTGTAGAGAGCTCGTAGGACGGGTTCTCTGGGAAGGCTGTCAGGAAACAAACACGGAGCGGCATACAAGCCAGCCGCACTGTCGGCAGAGCTGTCAGTCTTCCAGCCGCTACAGGATGAGAAACTATAATTGCACTCACCAGGCAGATGACATTTGCTGCCAGATTGAAGGTGTTTGGAGTGCGAAGAGTGGAGCAAGCAGGGGGCAGGCTGGGCTGGGGGACACAGGCTACTCTGGGCTGCAGTGTGTCTGGGGAGCAATCTTTGCCTTAGATATACAGGAATAATACCAAAAATAATCAGAAAGAAGGTCAGGAGAGAGTATCTTCTGAAGCTAGGAGGCACGGTGCAGCCACCTTTCACACGCAGGCCAGGGCTTCATTCTCTGGCTTGAATTACAAATGAAATGAGCCTGGCAGTCTGAGCTAAACCTTCAGGGACTGAAGTGGGATTCACATGATAGAGTCCTCACAAGGTTGAGCACAGCGCAGGACTGGACGAACATGGAGCCTCAACTGTTTCCTTGTATTGAGCCCAGCACAGGACCGAATGGGCATGGAGCCTCAGCTGTTTCCTTGTGCTGAGGGAAAATATGAGAAGCTTTTTGTGATAACCACAGAAGTTGAGACCACCAAACATGGTTATGACCCAAACCGGATTTGAACTCAGACTTCCAGAAGTGAAACGCCAGTGCGCTGCATTCACATCCTAACTCCAATCATGTTCATTGTCACACTACAATATACCAGTCCTTGGTGTCTGTTTACAACATTATTCTTTACAGTTTGCAGCTACAGGGACTCAAGCTTCCTTCCTTGTGAAACCTGCTTGCCACAAGGCCATTCTGAGAGCAGCAGTAGGAGGTTATAAATCTTCAAGCAGGAAGACAGAAAAAAAAAGAAATTCCCCCGTGGCGTAATTATAATAAACACCCTACCCTTCCCAAAAAGATCGACCTTCTTAATTTTGTATCGTCTGTTTTCTATAGTGTCTGCGACTCTGATGCTTTAAGCAGCTGTTGGCCGCAGGGGGATTAAGGAGAGCAGGCAAATCACGTGCAAGACTTCCAGGGGACCTGGACTCACTCCCATGCACTGTCATGCAACTCATTGCCACCCAAATTAAACCTCAGTTAAACAGTAAGCCTGCAGTATGCCAGCCATCATCAATTAAGTCACATAGAAAACAGCGAACACTGGAAAGCCTTGCGCACAAACAAGGAAATGCAGCTAACAGGTGTGTGCGTTGTTCTGCATATGGGAAATTACTTACAAGCTTTAGATTAGATCTGCTATGGCTGAGCCCCAGTGGACTGTGATGTTATTAAAAAGCTGTATTTGGTGATGTTTCAGCCACAGCCCATCTCTGTTTCATAAAACACACATCTAAACGGGGAATCTGAAAATCAATACTGACCTTCAATACAGACTCTTTGCTAACTCACTCTCTCTCTCTCTCTCTCTCTCTCTCTCTCTCTCTCTCTCTCTCTCTCTCTCTCTCTGCTGTTATTAAAACATGGGTTCATTTATATTAACAGTTTAATAGGATCTCAGAAGCAGCTTGTTTGCATCACAGCTGTTAGGTAGATGGAGAAAAACAAAACTCACTGTTTCCGTCACTCCGTGCTTACACTACTACCTGCAGCAGTAGGAGGTTATGAAAAGAACACAAGAATATGTTTTTACAGTCAAGTAAGGCCTCATCTGTCCCTGCCAACCAGCGAAGGAAGTTGATCGAATTGTATGGCAGGGGGCTCACTGGAATAGAGATATGGGTTTAAGAAACCCTTCCATGAGCCTCCACATCTATGCAAGCATGAAAACAACAAGGCATGTATGCAATGGAACAGACGCTGTGCACAGCAAAAGGAGAGGACACAAAATGAAAATAATTCACTTAGTAAAAATAACATGTAAATAAAATAAAATAAAGACGCTAAAATAAAGAGGGCAAGTCCTGCCTGGTGTAACAGATACAGGGCTGTTTAATACAGGGTGCGAAAAATAAAACAGACCCCCAGTTTCGAGCAGAGTGGAAGTGCTGAGCTTCTGGCTGCTGTGCTCTAGGAGCATGTCTGAGACGTTTCCTTTCTTCTCACCACCCCTCTCAGCAGTCACACCCTGCCGGCCTGCCTGCCTACCCAGGCATGAAATAATGATAAACAGATGCGGAAATAAGAGTTGCCGGGAGCAACAGCTGGAGCAACAGGGAGGACCGAGACATTTCCTCCTCACAGTGCGTGAGTGCCAGGTCCAGGTCTCCAGCCCATCTGTTCAGCCAGGCGACCTCACGAACCAGGTACCACAGCAGTGCTCCTGCAACTAATCAATCTTTAACTGGCATATCTTGTTAAAAGTTTGTACAGTTAACAAAGCTATGGCAGGAGATTGCTAATGAGGTTTCACAATTTCATTAGTTTGAACATGAGGGAGTAATCTCTACTGCTTCAGATATATTAGCATTTACAGGGTCCTCAATATTGGACTGAATTGGATCTTCAGAACGGGGAAATGGAACTCTCCAGGATCTTCAGAACAGGGAAATGGAACTCTCTAGGAGAAATGGAACTCTTCAGGAGAACAGGGAAATGGAACTCTCCAGGATCTTCAGAACAGGGAAATGGAACTCTCCAGGATCTTCAGAACAGGGAAATGGAACTCTCCGGGATCTTCAGAACAGGGAAATGGAACTCTCCGGGATCTTCAGAACAGGGAAATGGAACTCTCCGGGATCTTCAGAACAGGGAAATGGAACTCTCCGGGATCTTCAGAACAGGGAAATGGAACTCTCCGGGGTGGAACAGTTTGTATTACAAACCTCAGAACTTTCACTCACCAATCAGGAAGCTCCATTCCAGGGCAGATAGGGTTGGCTTAAAAACAACGAAAAGGTAAATAAATATGCAGATTAGAGATGAAAGCACCATCTACCTCATTACTCCCCATAAACACCACCGTCGCAACGAAGATCACAGCCCTCAAAAACCACAGTACAGCACTTCCCATAAATACCACCGTCACAACGAAGATCACAGCCCTCGAAAACCACAGTACAGACCTCCCCATAAACACCACCGTCACAACGAAGATCACAGTACAGACCTCCCCATAAACACCACCGTCATAACGAAGATCACAGCCCTCGAAAACCACAGTACAGCACTCCCCATAAATACCACCGTCACAACGAAGATCACAGCCCTCAAAAACCACAGTACAGCACTCCCCATAAACACCACCGTCATAACGAAGATCACAGCCCTCGAAATCCACAGTACAGCACTCCCCATAAATACCACCGTCGCAACGAAGATCACAGCCCTCGAAATCCACAGTACAGCACTCCCCATAAACACCACCGTCGCAACGAAGATCACAGTACAGACCTCCCCATAAACACCACCGTCATAACGAAGATCACAGCCCTCAAAAACCACAGTACAGCACTCCCCATAAAAACTACCGTCGCAACGAAGATCACAGTACAGACCTCCCCATAAACACCACCATCATAACGAAGATCACAGCCCTCGAAAACCACAGTACAGCACTCCCCATAAACACCACCGTCGCAACGAAGATCACAGTACAGACCTCCCCATAAACACCACCGTCACAACGAAGATCACAGCCCTCGAAAACCACAGTACAGCACTCCCCATAAATACCACCGTCACAACGAAGATCACAGCCCTCAAAAACCACAGTACAGCACTCCCCATAAACACCACCGTCATAACGAAGATCACAGTACAGACCTCCCCATAAACACCACCGTCACAACGAAGATCACAGCCCTCGAAAACCACAGTACAGCACTCCCCATAAACACCACCGTCGCAACGAAGATCACAGCCCTCGAAAACCACAGTACAGCACTCCCCATAAACACCACCGTCGCAACGAAGATCACAGCCCTCAAAAACCACAGTACAGCACTCCCCATAAACACCACCGTCGCAATGAAGATCACAGTACAGCACTCCCCATAAACACCACCGTCACAACGAAGATCACAGCCCTCGAAAACCACAGTACAGCACTCCCCATAAACACCACCGTCGCAACGAAGATCACAGTACAGCACTCCCCATAAACACCACCGTCGCAACAAAGATCACAGCCCTCAAAAACCACAGTACAGCACTCCCCATAAATACCACCGTCACAACGAAGATCACAGTACAGCCCTCCCCATAAACACCACCGTCACAACGAAGATCACAGCCCTCGAAAACCACAGTACAGCACTCCCCATAAACACCACCGTCACAACGAAGATCACAGTACAGACCTCCCCATAAACACCACCGTCACAACGAAGATCACAGCCCTCGAAAACCACAGTACAGCACTCCCCATAAACACCACCGTCACAACGAAGATCACAGTACAGACCTCCCCATAAACACCACCGTCACAACGAAGATCACAGCCCTCGAAAACCACAGTACAGCACTCCCCATAAACACCACCGTCACAACGAAGATCACAGTACAGCCCTCCCCATAAACACCACCGTCACAACGAAGATCACAGCCCTCGAAAACCACAGTACAGCACTCCCCATAAACACCACCGTCGCAACGAAGATCACAGCCCTCGAAATCCACAGTACAGCACTCCCCATAAACACCACCGTCGCAATGAAGATCACAGTACAGACCTCCCCATAAACACCACCGTCACAACGAAGATCACAGCCCTCGAAAACCACAGTACAGCACTCCCCATAAAAACTACCGTCGCAACGAAGATCACAGCCCTCAAAAACCACAGTACAGCACTCCCCATAAACACCACCGTCGCAACGAAGATCACAGCCCTCGAAAACCACAGTACAGCACTCCCCATAAACACCACCGTCGCAACGAAGATCACAGCCCTCAAAAACCACAGTACAGCACTCCCCATAAACACCACCGTCGCAATGAAGATCACAGTACAGCACTCCCCATAAATACCACCGTCGCAACGAAGATCACAGCCCTCAAAAACCACAGTACAGCACTCCCCATAAACACCACCGTCGCAATGAAGATCACAGTACAGCACTCCCCATAAACACCACCGTCATAACGAAGATCACAGCCCTCGAAAACCACAGTACAGCACTCCCCATAAAAACTACCGTCGCAACGAAGATCACAGCCCTCAAAAACCACAGTACAGCACTCCCCATAAACACCACCGTCACAACGAAGATCACAGTACAGCACTCCCCATAAATACCACCGTCGCAACGAAGATCACAGCCCTCAAAAACCACAGTACAGCACTCCCCATAAACACCACCGTCGCAATGAAGATCACAGTACAGCACTCCCCATAAATACCACCGTCGCAACGAAGATCACAGCCCTCAAAAACCACAGTACAGCACTCCCCATAAACACCACCGTCGCAACGAAGATCACAGTACAGCACTCCCCATAAACACCACCGTCGCAACAAAGATCACAGCCCTCAAAAACCACAGTACAGCACTCCCCATAAATACCACCGTCACAACGAAGATCACAGTACAGACCTCCCCATAAACACCACCGTCACAACGAAGATCACAGCCCTCGAAAACCACAGTACAGCACTCCCCATAAACACCACCGTCACAACGAAGATCACAGTACAGACCTCCCCATAAACACCACCGTCACAACGAAGATCACAGCCCTCGAAAACCACAGTACAGCACTCCCCATAAACACCACCGTCACAACGAAGATCACAGTACAGACCTCCCCATAAACACCACCGTCACAACGAAGATCACAGCCCTCGAAAACCACAGTACAGCACTCCCCATAAACACCACCGTCACAACGAAGATCACAGTACACAGACCTCCCCATAAACACCACCGTCACAACGAAGATCACAGCCCTCGAAAACCACAGTACAGCACTCCCCATAAACACCACCGTCGCAACAAAGATCACAGCCCTCGAAATCCACAGTACAGCACTCCCCATAAACACCACCGTCGGAACGAAGATCACAGCCCTCAAAAACCACAGTACAGCACTCCCCATAAACACCACCGTCGCAATGAAGATCACAGTACAGCACTCCCCATAAACACCGGCCTCGAATCAGCGTCGTCTTTTAGTAAACACGGCAGCTGTTTTAGGCAGTTTCAAACAAACACTGCAGCATTCCTCTGAAGACAGACAGTGTTTGACTACAGAAAAGAACCAACGTCATCATGTAGACCTGTGTAAACTGGAACCATGGACTGGGTCTATTAAACAGAAAGGATTAGCACAGCAATAAGGACACACAATCAGGCTTTTTTAGGGGTGAAGTCAATTTACAAAATGAAGACAGCGTGCAGTACAGTACATCCTTTCTCAGTTATACAATGCCACCCAAACAAATTTTCAAGTGGACAAGTGAAAAGATATTTACTCCTCCAGATAATCTGAACCTTTTTTTAAATGTTCTTATGAAAGACCATTTATTCATATTGCTTGTGTAATATTGAGAGGAAGGTTCATTAATCAGTTTGATTTCTGTATGCTATTCCTGGTTATCATGTATAAATGTATTTCCCATTGAATTTTAGTTAAGTAACTGTTAATTCCATTCCTACTCATATAAACTGACACGGACCGGGACATCATCCTGTCTACAATGTTTTCAGTGTCAGGGGTGACTGTTTCATTACAACCCATGCATTGTGTATATTTAGATATGGAACAGCTATCTAATGTATATTCATACTTGTAAATCACCAAGAGAGGCTAATGCTAATTTCCCAACACACAACCTGCTGCCCGAAGAAGAACGTTTCTGCTAGAAAACAAAAGAAAACATGTTCTATCTTCTTGCTGATTGCTTGTCATTTTTTTGCCTCACTTCAAAGTCCGATTAATATGCAGGCTAATGAAAAGTGACAGTCTTTGCGTCTTGTGTTATTCCTAACAGTACTCATTTAATACCTTAGAGGTGTTATTGCAACACAAAGAAATGTTTAATCACATGCCTTGCATACTTTTTAAAATCCACACTGAATAGCAACAAATACAAAATAAATTAAAAAATGATTTGGTTCAGAAATAAAAAAAGCAGATAAAAAGTTACTTTGAATGGATATACTGTATACTGAAACTAAACGCCTGGTCAGTATTCACTAAAGGTGGTGCCACACAGCCCTAGCATTATCAGAGAGGCGTCTCACTGCAGGGGATTGATCAGCTGTGTGGAGTCTGCTCTCTGACATGTGCCACACAGCCCTATCAGAGAGGTGTCTCACTGTGGCTGACTTCCCCTGGGATTATAGATTTGTAATAAAGTCCTTCTAAAGACACTGACTGGCTGTGCTATTATTAGTGTTACTGTATCTACTCACAGCAGCCTGGACTTGTCAACTCGTGAGACAGGCCCAGTCAGATAGCACCCCCTCCCCTCACCACGCCAGACAGAGCTGTAGTCCAGAGAGCAGAGCATCAGAAATTAGAAAGGCTGACAGTGGAACTGTAAAAGGAGCAGTGTCCCATGTTCTAACCTTTCCCAATACTCTGCTACACATTCCCATGCTTTTGTTTACTTTTGGATTCGTTCTTGTGATCTATCACACTTGCCAATTCTTAACTACTGTATGCTACAAACATTAAAAAAAAAAAAAAAAAAAAAAAAAAAAAAAACACTGTTTACTATGTCTAAACTAATTTCCTTTTTTCTGGTGTTATATATTTTATTTTAGTATTTTTACCATTATATTATTACAAAGAGAGAGAGAGAGAGAGAGAGAGAGAGAGAGAGAGAGAGAGAGAGAGAGAGAGAGAGAGAAGAGAGAGAGAGAGAGAGAGAGAAAGAGAGAGAGAGAGAGAGAGAGAGAGAGAGAGAGAGAGAGAGAGAGAGAGAGAGAGAGAGAGAGAGAGAGAGAGAGAGAGAGAGAGAGAGAGAGAGAGAGAGAGAGAGAGAGTGTAAGATTTCTGCTGACCAGAGCTAATTACTATTCTTGTATATTTTAGCATGCATAGAACATTTATAAATCAAAGATTAAAAACAGGGTTTGTAGATGATAAGGCTGTTAGAGAGCTTTCTTCACAGCTGTGAGATGGGAATCTTTTTAAGCCCCCAGAACAGTCTGCTAAATACAAATTAATAGCAAGGTTTGTTTTCAATGAAACAGTGTAGCAGCATTTAAAATATAAACTCTAGTTATTCCCCAGTACCCTGAAATACATGCGCTCCCCACCGCGAGGAGGAAAGCAAGAAAAACACAGACTACATTACGCAAAGCAGAAGAATACAAAAGATAAAAAAATGCAACTATATGTTAATTGATGAAAATACTAATAATCCCCTCCACATTGTTACTGAACACAAATAGGCACAGATGTGGCATAATAGGCGCAGCAAACTAGCCTGTGACACGAGGAGGCGGTTATTGCTATGCTCTGTCAATGGACTTATAGAATGCATATTTTATTCATGTTACATTTTAGTTTTTTTCCTAGTAATTGCCTCCATGCCAGGTTGACTTCTTAAACCAGTCATTCAAATGGATATACACGTCAGGTTTGCAGCTTCAGTATCATAGCGTTGTCGCAGAATGAGAGGAGTAGAGGGATCTTACAGAGAGGGAAAGAAAGCCTTCCTAAGAATCCAGCCTCCTAGGGGGGTATCAGCAGACCTTGTGAGGGCCCATTACCTAGAGCAGCTTCAGGGCTAGGAAATGACTCAGTATTCAAATTAGCAGGAATCTCTCATTTCCTTGAAACCGTTCAATAAACACATAAAAAGGATGTGGTAATTTGTGTCAGCAGCAAGGTAAAATACTATCTAATGTGTTGCTATGGTAGCAAAGAGCAGAGGCCATAAAAGTGGGTAATGCTCTCTCTGCGTCCCCAGCACTGTGCCCAGTGAGTAATTGACGGGTCCTTAGTGCTAAGCAAATTAAAACTATTTCCATTTATAACAGAGCTCTGATAAAGATAGCCATGAATGTTCTCACAGTGTGAGTTCACAGAGGACAGGCGATGCAACATTTATACTTGTAATGAAGGTTGTGTGAGGCATTAAAAGAAACAAGCAGTAAGTTTAACGTGTTGCTGATACTGTAGTTTAATTGTCTACCTTGCGCACACATTTGAAACAGTAACACAGAGTCATCCACCCGACTGCAGGGTCTGCTCCCAGCTAAGCATGCAGACAGGCTCTCCAGGATCGGACACGTTGTTCTGCCTCAAATACAGGTAGCAGGTGCCCTTATGAAAGTGGACCAGACTAAAAGCACAGCAAAGTGTAATAAGGCATAGCGAAAGCATGCTAAAGCATAGAGAAGCGTGAACTATAGTAAAGCATATTAATACATATGGCAAACTATGGTAAACGCATAGTATAACCACAGAGAAAAGCATGGTAAAACTGTAAAAATACACTGGAAAACTTTTATAAGGGTGACGTCAAGCCTGCAAATAGATCACAAGGTCTACATTTCTGAAAGCAAGAAAAACACAGCAAGTTTTTGACGGGCTACAATTATGAGAAGAGTGAGAACAGTTTCCTTCTGGGACGAGTCCATCGGTATATCAGAGCTTGTCATGAACAACAAGCTCTGAACACTTTACACAAGAGAGTACCAGAATGCCAGACTGCTAACAAAGACAATTCAAAAGAAAAGCAGACAGAGATGAAAAATAGATCAATATGTTATGTGTGTGTATATATATATATATATATATATATATATATATATATATAATATATATATATGGAGAGAGAGAGAGAGAGAGATTGTATCCTTGACAACTTGTTCTTTTATTATTATTATTATCTCTTTATTTAGTTGTTAAATAAATTATTTTGATAATTTTCTCCCAATTTTAGAAAGTCCAATTATTTTTAGGCTCCCAGCCAGACCACAGGGGTCAGTGTGCGGTGAGCCGAGGACACCCTGGCCAACCTAAGCCCCCCTCCCCCCAGGTGGCAATGGAATAGCCCGGACCCGAACTGACCAGGCTATAGGTTGCATCGAGCACTCCACGCAGAGCGCCTTTACCGGATGCGCCACTCGGGAGCACCAATTAACGTGCTCTTTCAAGTTAGCAGTCACTGGGTAAAGTAATGTGTTAAACTTTGATACCTCTCAGATTCTCTTGACAGCGCGGGGTCCCGGGGGCTCTGTCTCCTGTTTTATTGAGACCTGGATCAGGGAGCCTCTCAGATTCTCTTTACAGCGTTGGGTCCAGGGGCTTCGTCTCCTGTTTTATTGGTGTTAGAAGAGCGTGTTAATGAAAGGCTGGGAGTCTGCCTCTGTGCATTCACTTTTCTTTGGCTTTCTTTTTTGTATTTATATCTTTAAGAAAAGAGAAAGGTTTGGAAGCAAGGGGCTTGTGCAGTTTGTTTCTTTTGCAAACTTGAAAAACAATGGCAGTCTCTTTCAAGTAGGAATGATAAATGTTTTTCAACGTCAAGCTCTGCTAACTCAGCTTGCCAGGGATTCTTCACCCAATTCTTCAGTACTGCATGTTTGCACCGTTGAGGAAAACATATTAACTTAATAGAAGTCATTTTTTCCTCCCACTGTTATTTCAGCTAATTAGCTGCTCGTCCCAAGCTCTGGTGTCATCAGCCCCGCAGGGTAGAGGTCAGGTGGAAATCTATGGCGAGGGACGGTGCTTTCATTTGCATTCCGGAAAGACACGCTCTTTCAATACCAGCTCTTGATAAACCTGCTGTGGAGATGCAGTCCTGGCTCTGATGAGATGTCAGTTCTGCTCAGGGCTGATCAAATAAGACAAATGAAAAAAAAAAGAAAAATGGAGGACAAGAATGATTGCTGCTTCTCTTTCTGTATGAGTTACAGGAAATGGGTCAAAGTAGAGAGTGAGGGAGATTTCCCTTAAACAAATAGCAATCAGAGCAGAACACCCTCCAGCACAGACTCTAGTGGAGTGCATGCGGCTCACAGGGTGTGCAGAGTGAGAGAGAGGAGACTGTACTGCGGGGCTCACAGGGGGTGCAGAGAGAGAGAGAGGAGACTGTACTGCGGGGCTCACAGGGGGTGCAGAGAGAGAGAGAGGTGTGGTTCATCTAGTTAAAGTGCTGCTGCTGGGAGTGCAGGATGAGTCACATAGCTTGGACAGCAGCAGTTCATGTCCAGGCTGTGCAAAGAGGCTGAACGTTGCTGGGACCTCTGAGGGGGGTGTCACATTGGTTCTGACGCTCCCATGGTGGGGGGTGGGAAACCTTACTGGCCAGACACCGAGCACATTCAGAGTGTATAAGAGGCAGGGCTGGTCTCTGTTCTACAGGATCGGTAGCTCCGCCCACCTCTGTTCTGGATTCCTTGGCATAAAAGCAATTCTGGCTTTAGGGTTGTGAGATTGGAGGACGCTCTCACGCCCTCGGAACGTCTGTGCTGTGTGGAGATTAGCTGCGGTGAAGAGAAAAAACATAATTAGACATTCCAAATGGGAAAAAAATTAAAATAACAAAATTGCCCTCTCTAAACGAAAAAAAAAACATAGTAAATACATGTGTACTTACACAATTACAATGTTATTTATAGTTACTTAACATGTACACTATATGTAAGTACACAATTGTATCAGAAAAGGGTTAGAGTTAGCATTAAGGGTTAGTATTAGGGGTATATCATGCAAAACTCATCAAGTCCTCTAATATCCATATGGTCAGCCTGGCTCTCTTACTGCAAGGTTCAGACACTGACTGCAGGCTGGAGTTCACATTGAAATCTGTTTTTCAAGCTGATGAAAAATAAAAACAGCAATATTGAGTTGCACAATATATCGAACTCTGTTCTGAAACAAAGCTGTAAAGAGTTAGACCTTGGTAACTTGGTAACTGACAATGCAGCCTCATGTCTTATTATGCCAGATACTGTACGCCACTCTTTGGTTTTGTGCTGTATTTAAAAGAATTAGTAATGATTTACCCCAGAAATCTCTCATTAATCTCCATGACAAACCCACGGAGAATCAATGACAAGAATGACAAAAAAGACGAGGATATTTGTATTTATTGCTGCTCAGAAAAACAGACCAACGAAGAAGAGTAAGGAAATCTTATTAAAATACGAACAAGATGCAAGTAGTTCTAGGAATGAGCGCATGTGAAATCAAACAGCAGCCGTCTCTGAACCCCCCTGGAGCCCTGCATGTGAAATCAAACCGCAGCCCTCTCTGAACCCCCCTGGAGCCCCAGAAGCACC
The DNA here is from genome assembly GCF_017654505.1 of Polyodon spathula. Classification (NCBI taxonomy): domain Eukaryota; kingdom Metazoa; phylum Chordata; class Actinopteri; order Acipenseriformes; family Polyodontidae; genus Polyodon; species Polyodon spathula. The sequence continues at coordinate 181,856 of NC_054554.1, forward strand.
ATCTCCGGTCTCCTGGGAGCTCCACTGAATCTATTGCTGTCCTCACTGGTGTATCCGAGGACTGGCACTCAAGACTGGGGAGTAATTACATTACAACATGAATGACAATATTACTTGCCTATTTGGAAAGTTGAAATTAAATCTTGATATTGCTTCTCATGTCAAGCTGTCAACATACAAAACATACAGTTTATCAAGCATACAACAACATGCCCTCTGAAGGGTAAAGAGGGACCATTATGCATTTCATTAAAACTTTTTAATCTGACAATGCAAACCCATCATCTCCTTTTACATGTTAAACCAGGAGTGGAATGGACCTCCAGGACCGGAATTGTCCAGCCCTGCTCTAGACCCATGAGTCCATGTATACATGTGTACTCCACTGGGTTCTTCATTCAGAGGGCCTGTGTAAATAGGTACAATAAATAACTGGTTTTCACTCCAGGTAATGAGCATCTCCAGTCAGGGCAAGGCAGTCGGGTCTCCCAGGTCCTCAGTGCTGGATCTGCAGGTGATTTGCAGGTACCAATCGTCAGAGCCATTGCCAGCTCCCCCAGCAGTGCTTTCAGGAGGCCTGGAAAGTCTCTTAAATATACTTTACCACTGAAAAATTGCTTTCTGCTTTTTTCCCTTGTTTTGTTTGTTCCAGAAACAGTCGTATCTTGATGAGTAAGCAATCTGCTTTATTTATGATCGCCGTTGCCTTTTTATTAATGGCTTTAATTTAAGGTTCAGGGCCTGTGCTGCTCCTCCTGTCTCCAGACCCCTACGTGATCATTTGTTCCTGTTTTCCCCTGATAGTTTTTCTTCTTTAATCCCTCTTTCGGGTCTCAGTATGGCTGCCTCTTGCCGTTGTGTGCTCAGGGTTTTATTGCAGATCTGCTCTTCGCTTCTCAATTTCCTTCATGCTCCTTCTCTGCTCTGTTCTTCTTTCTTGCAATTATGTGGAGGTAAAAGACTAGCATACAGGGATTTTTGAAGAGCATAAAATTGCACAGCCCAAAATCCCCATCTAATGTAGTCTTTTTGATTCACAGATACATAACAATCATTTGAACCACAGCTGATCTGGAAATAGAACACCAAAGTGTATTGGGCAGCACTATATTCATACTACATGTAGCGGCAGCTTCATCTGCCACTTGTATTTGTTTCTGTCATGTCCGATGGCAACTCTTGACTTTTCATACATTACACAGGTCACCTGAGCTCTGAATGGAAGGCCATTCATGCATTTTCCTCAGGCAGACTCATTTCTTACAGCCTCATACATCATCCCAACCGCTTTCTTGTTCTGAAAAGCATTACTCGTACTGAACTGTGGGGATTATGAAATAATAAGTGTATCTTAAAACAGCAGGATCCACAGTTTGCTTGACATTCATGATAATTAAATTGTTATCTACACAGTGTGCTACAAGGAGGAAAAAAAATCTATTTTATCTCAGATTAGTGGATTATTTTAGATTCAGGAGTCCTTCTCTAGACTCTTCAGAATAACTTGGCGGAGTCAGAACCAAACGTCTGGGTTTAGTCCTGGAAGTGTGACATGCCCCTGAGGCAATGAGAGCACACAGTAGAGTAAGGACTCTGCAAAAGGCACTTCACAGGCAGAAAGTCATGCATTAACCCAGCCTGGGGCACTGTGAGGGACCAGCAACAGCAGGATCTATGATGTTAGACTGATTGAAGACATAAGCACTGCTCTCTATCTGGGGATCTCATTAGATGCAATCAAACCAGCATGTGAACATTGCTAGCGGACCTTCCTGCAGGCTGTACTGGAGATCATTCACTCCTCCAAACCACAATGTGCATGCAAACTAATGCAGGAAGGCATGCACTATAACATAAGCGTGGCACCCTCAATATCTGCACCCAGAGGATAAGAAAGAAAGCATGATCCCAGCCAATCACACGTTCTCCATGATCCCAGCCAATCACACATTCTCTTTCACTTGAACCTACTGTACATTATCTACTAAATGTATTATGCATTCTACATATTTAAATTTTTAATGTACATTCCCATTGGGAAGTGTCTGGGAGACTTGCTATTGGGCCAATGTGGGTGTCTGCCCTCGCGTGAGCTGTGAGTCAGATTTCAAGTACAGATCCAAATGCTAAAAGGGAGAACATTGTCCATCATTGTCACAAAGCCTGAAAGGAGAGGGGTTCACAAGTTTGCTCATTAACCCTGTGTTAACTGAGATGGGAGGAGTGCAAACATCCAAGACTTTGAACCAAAGACAACAACAAGAATTCCACCACTGAACTCAATGATCTGTATAAACATTTACTGTGTTACACCGACAGCATGGAAAATCACAGGGGGTGAGGGAGACTGGTAAAAACTAGCAGTAACTGTGGTAAAGCACGTCCTTTACGTTCTCAGAATAAACAAGAGACACAATAATTGAAAAGTTCCAGCTTCAAACCTGCCCACTTCAATATCTAGAAACATCCAAAACCAACTTGCTGATTGAGACAGCAGAGAAGCAACGTGCTAGTAGAATGAACCGAGCTTTGAAATCCTGCCGCGTTTTATTTGACAACGTGTTCTGAGCCATGCTTTAATTGACGAGGTTGAGATGGCATTCCCAGCTGAAGTGTTGTTCTTTCTTTCTTTGGATCACTAATGAAGCTTGTACCTCAGCACACTGGCAGACTCACATGGCTGGAGTGCTGCAGCTGTGTCTGAGCGCTCTCCTCCTTGTCACAAAGACTCCTCATTATGGTGAAATACATAGAAAATGTGAAGCCCATTGAATCACCATTCTGCCACACAAGTTAAAGCTAATATTATTAACTTCAACACAATGGTGTGATCATAATCACATCATAGCGCTCTACTGTCATTCATGAAGTATCCTTTAGAAAGGTTTACCACAGTATTTTTGCCTTTCCCGTGGCTATACTCTGCATTTACAATAGTGTATCCTGGTTTGGCATGTTTATTAACTTACTTTACCATACCTGGCTCTTCTTTACAATGCTTAACTCTCTGTTCCCATGCTTTGTTGAACAGTTTGCCATGCTTTTACTGTGGGAAATTGTTATACAGGATTATAGGGACTAGTGTTATTAACAAAGACATGCACAAAATAAAAATGTTAATAAAACTAAACTTCCATTTTGGTCTGATTCCAATGCAAGGCTTTGGATCAAAGCTCGATGCCTTTAGTTTAGAGATGCTAATTGTACACTATTTGAGCCCAGAATCCCATGTATTTTTGTACAGCAGACACATTTCATTAAATGTTTATTTCATCAAGCACATTTTTAATTAAAATTTTAATTTATTTTTACGCCACCCTCGTCATGTTACAGTCTGCATCTATGTCCCTGTTTCTAGGCAGCTTGGGAAGCAGATCCACTATCAAGGCTGACCTAATTACTTCATACAGCTCACCACTATATAGAACATCTCAGAGTCTGATTTGATCTGCACAGTGCTATACCTTTCTGTTTCTTAGAATTGATGAAAATAAACACTTTCCACAAAGCATTAATAGTTTACCTGACGGGGAGAGGACCGTTGAATGAAACCGAGTTTGTTTTAAAGACAGCTGCCTTTGATTAAATAGATGAGAAGCACTACATGAAGATACATTAAATAACGCTGGCACAGAGCAGCACTGATTTACTGAAACTCGCATAGCGCTTGCTCCCCCTGAGACTGAGCTATGGCCAGAGCTAATGGTACAAGCCCTTCCTAAAAACACAACTTTAATTAGCAGGCAAGTTGACATTTTCACTATTTGGTCGAGACAGAGAGAAAGACAAAAGCTAGCCAGGTTTGTTTTCAGTCTGCTGAGGGAATGGTTTATTAAATGGATACCCAAGCAGAATGCCACGTGGTTTTCAAACAGGTGGAAATGTCACATATGTCCTTCCCCACACGAGTGGAAAAGCAGAGGCCGCACTAGTGCTGCCTTTTGAATTATTTCAGGATATTCCTACTCACCGATAAGACCCATAAGCAGAGATACGCAAAGGCCAAATCATTCACTTCAGACAGAGGAACAAAATCCACAGAGACGTCTGAAGAAACTCACCTGCTACTCACTTCTCTTTGTAACCTCGATGCATCCCCTTAATCAAAAGAACAGACTGGCACTAAAATGCTATGTTAATAAGAACACTGTAAAGTGTTACCAAAACCTTTGGGTATGAAAGTATGAATCACATGTAACAGAGGTATTATGAAGCTTTAAATGAGTCAGAGAATGTAATCCACCTCCTTATATAAACACTGCACAGCAACCAACACCAAACTAGAGCACATAGTTTTCCTTGACTCCCAGTTGAGCTGTTTCACTGTCTCTGATGGTAGCAAGAACACCAGAGCACACCGAGTGAACTGTGCTGAGTAACGCAGTAATGTCACCAGCTGATGCCACAGTCAGCAATGGCCTTGGGGCTCTTTCATTTCTAGAGCACGCTCTGCACACCAATCAGGCATGAGGGAGCAGCAATACCAGCATGACCCTCCTTCAGTGCCACTGCTCATCTGACAGGAAGGCTCACATATGTTGGGTCTCTTTCCCATTGTGACATTTGTGGGAGCCTGAGATAGAACAGATAGGCTCCACTGGGCCGCGACAGCCCGTACAATCACATTTTGTAGCCTTGATGGAGTCATGGCATTTCGGTCTATTGATCAGTGACACAGCAAGCAAAAACAAAGGGATAGAAAACGCATAGTGATATTGTGTCAGTGCAAAATGAGAGCGCCTCTCGTGTGATGTTTAAAAGACAGGTACCGTATAAAAAAAAAGACAGGCACCATGAAGGCTCGAGCAATGAATATCAATAATAATAATAATAATAAATAATAATAATAATAATAATAATAATAATAATAATAATAATAATGGTAACACTTTAAAATAATGGTTGCAAATTCATATGGCTTTTTACAGCATTGCACTTGTGAATAACAAATCTTTTTTTGTTATTTTGTAATGATTTTTCTAAGATAAAAAATGAGCACAAATTGATAATGAATTGAAGAGGAACACCACAGGAATAGGAGGTAATGCATTGGAATTATTTTAAAGTGAATCATAATTATAATCACTTGAAAGAACATGAATACTCCTTGGAGCATTCTGGCACTGCTGATTTTGACAGCTTCATTTCCAGTGAATGTTGTGACAGTTTTCATTAAAAAAGGAGACAATCAAACCTGATGGGAAAACAGTGAGCCTGAATTTTATTTTCAGAAACGGGACTTATTCACCAAGGCCTTATTTAATCAAGCAGCCTGTAAGAGTCCTTCAAAGTTGTTTTCTTTATTTGAAACAGATTTCAGCAGGCAGGCTTGCACAGTAGCTGTGCCGCTGTAGCAGGATTACAATAAATCAACTAAAAATGAGAAAATCAAAAACGCAGCTCTACGAACTGTATTAATCCTGCCAATTAGCTGTCAGAGGCAAATCCTGGCCAGGTGGCAAGACTAGCTTCGCACATAAAGAACCTTTCCTGTGCAGGCTGAAGCAACACAATTACCAGAGCCCACACAACTGGCCTCAGCTCACAAGTTCTGTTTAGACTATAAAATATTCTGACCTCTCAATGACCAGCACTGCAGCAACAACCATTAGCGATAGCCGGCTTGCTAGAAAAAGACCATGTGGTCAGCAAAACATGGTAATTGAACCAGCAAAGGGCATTGTGATATATTAAATACACAACATGCAAAAGAGCAGCAATTAAAAGCAATACCAATAAATCAATCACGGAAATGCTTGATGATGGAAGGAGGGGGAGGGTATATCTGCTAGGCTGGCTGTGTCAAAGCAATCTGAAATAATTTCCAATAATAAAAGGACACCCTCTAATCTAATCTGGTACAGCTCAGTTCTGCGGTGTGTTCGGCTGAGTGCCAAAAAGCTCCTGCATTCAGAACATCAGACAAAACCTAAGGAGGCCTTCTGAAAAAGAGTACACAACCGCAGCCATGGCAACACGGCGGCCTCCCAACTCTCCTTGAGCCATTAATATGAAATACCTCAAAGAGTGTGTGGGACGAAACACAGTGCGCTTTCAAGAGAGGGCTGCAAAGAGCATTCAAGACCAAATACAATGCGCTTTCAAGAGAGGGCTGCAAAGAGCATGCTGGACCAAACACAGTGTGCTTTCAGGAGAGGGCTGCAAAGAGCATGCAGGACCAAACACAGTGTGCTTTCAGGAGAGGGCTGCAAAGAGCATGCAGGACCAAACACAGCGTGCTTTCAGGAGAGGGCTGCAAAGAGCATGCAGGACCAAACACAGCATGCTTTCACTGCAAAGAGCATGCAGGACCAAACACAGTGTGCTTTCAGGAGAGGGCTGCAAAGAGCATGCAGGACCAAACACAGTGCAGGAGAGGGCTGCAAAGAGCATGCAGGACCAAACACAGCGTGCTTTCAGGAGAGGGCTGCAAAGAGCATGCAGTACCAAACACAACATGCTTTCAGGAGAGGGCTTTAAAGAGCATGCAGGACCAAACACAGTGTGCTTTCAGGAGAGGGCTGCAAAGAGCATGCAGGACCAAACACAGCATGCTTTCAGGAGAGGGCTGCAAAGAACATGCAGGACCAAACACAGTCTGCTTTCAGGAGAAGGCTGCAAAGTAAAACTGAACCCCCCCACAGTCTTTCACTGATTTGACTATGAACAATGCTTGGCAGAGAACCAACAATGAAGACCCCCATGCTGGGTAAGAAGATGTTTCCGGTGTTTTGACAGCTTGTCTAGAGACCGAGCGGCAGAGCTCTCTCAAAGCGCAGGACTCCTGTGTTTATTCTATATACTCATCTTCTTTAGCTTTGCTGGTACTGTAGGTTTCTCACATGCAACGTCTTTCATGATTTCCAGTCACTGGATAACAACAGCCAACAATAAAGCCTGACTGAGAAGGACAATAAAGGCAAGTTTGTCTATCAGACATACACAAAACAGCTCTGTAATTAAGATGACACATTTGTGTTGCTGTACATCCCCCAGTAAAAGTAAAAAGATCTAGTTAAGCCAGGTTCAGGGCTACTATCTCCAGCACAAGCCCAGGTACGAACCAATCTGTAAGAAAGAGGCTTTCTAATATATATCTAAAACATGTGTATACACAGACGATACATGTCAGATACCAGGCCCTCAATTGACATGACTGACTGCTCTCAGGCTTCTTCAGTTTCAAAAGGAGGTCTGCAGCTGAATTTCAGATCAGTATGAAGTAACAGGAGTGCTCTACAAAGCAATCAAGCTGAACTACGTCTATTCTCTTTTGTCTTTCAGCATGACACGGCCTCACAGAGGGACTTGGCAAGCAGATTCTGAGGGATTCACTCCGCCTGACAGCATGACAAGTTTGCTGAAGAGGCTCTCAGATTATTTGAGAGGAGACACGGCATCCTAGAACTAAATCTGTATGAAACGGCTGTAGCTGAGCTGAGGAAGCGACTTGTCTGTCATCAAAAACAGGATCAAATCCAAAACATTGCAACTACATCTGTTCCACTGGGGACATCACTGATTACTCCGAAGCAAGGAGGTCTTCAGCTCACATACCTTCTACACGCCTTCCACCCCATCTACACCCACCTTATACCCACTGTACACCCACCTTCTACCCATCTTCCACCCACTCTACACCCACCTTTCACACACCTTCCATCCACTCTACACTCACCTTACACCCCCTCTACACCCACCTTCTACCCATCTTCCACCCACTCTACACCCACCTTCCACCCACTCTACACCCCCCTTCCACCCACTCTACACCCACCTTCACCCATCTTCCCCTCACTCTACACCCACCTTCCATCTGCAGGCAGGGTGGGCGGGGGGCCCGTGTGATTAGGAGGCACTAAGGACCACGCAGGCAGGATGGGCAGGGGGTCTGTGTGATTGGGAGGCAGAAAGGACCCCTCAGGGAGCTGTCATTTCACTGCATGCTCTGTTTGCCAGGAGATGGAGGGTCTGCCTTGAAGTCAGTCTGTCGGCTGGATAAAGGAATTAGCCTGCAGATAATTCAGCCCACGTTGCTCCTTTCAATCCCATTGACTTTTTCAATAGACACAACTACAGTGTAAAAGCTGTGTTTTAATTAACGTAGCAAGCTGGAAAACTGATGCATAAAAACAACATTGCCCTGTCATGCTGGAGCCAGAGCCTCTGTATGTATCTAAACTGCGTACTAATGCTTACTGTATACTGGAGGATGGTCACAGGTTATGCTGGTGCTCACTAAAACCCATCCAGACTTCTCGCTGTTCTCATGTCTGAAGAAGCTCTGCAGGTGTGTTTGTTTTATTTGTTGGTTTTCATTTGCAGTCGATTCCAGCGCCTGTTTATCCCCTGGATTAGAAGGAGACGCTGAGGAGGGGAGTGACGGTCAATCCTATTCCTGCACAGCAGGTAGTCATACCTTCCTCAGAAACTGGGCTATTGGTCTCTCTCTGTGGGCAGGAGAGAGGGGGAAAAACAGACTCTCTCCGAGAGGGACCCCCACTGTGCAGCTCTCCAGTATCCAATATTACTAAAGACCTGGTCACAGGAGTGCATTAAACAGAGAGCTCCATTGCTAGAGCGGGAGGTTCTCCAGCTAGCAAGACGTGGAACAAGAAAGAAAAATATTTTTCTGCTAGAGTGCTGACCACACTCAATAGCAGACACAAAAAATAAGAGGTGCTGCATTTGTGGTTTTTTAAACAAACAAACAAAAAAGATTAAGTTATAGGCTAGTATCGAGGGCAAAGTATAACTCATAATATGCAATAGGAATACCATTATGCATTTTATTAATGAAAGATACATTTAAAATGAGGACACAGTGCAAGCCCGGTATAACTCAACAATCTCAACAGACTTGTTGGCATCATAATGAGAACAACTAAAAAGCAATCATCAGATCCTGTATGGACTGGCCTCCAGTCTATGAAAAGAGCCCTGCTTGTCTCTACCAGTATCTGAATACAGTGCTGATATTAATTCAGTATTTACCATGTCAAGGCTGCCCATTACTCCCTGTCAATGCAAAACATCCTGCTGCAAATCACTTGAGTGACAAGACTTGAAATACTAATCAATCTCTCTGTGCTGTTCACACTGTACATAAATCAATCAATACCAAAACAAATAACAAACACATCCATAATGCAGACCGTTTGCCTGTAGATGTCAATATTTGGGTGAGGTTTAATGTACTTAAAAAAGTGTAGGGCCAGGCTTAAATGAGAACTTGCCTGCTGCAGAAAATGTTTCTAAAGCTAAAACTAATGAATCGACGACACTGCCAGTTATACAAGCAGCAGCAAGAGCAACACAAAAAGGATGTGGTTAATGAGTTATAGATAAAACATTCATCTTTCCACAACACAAAGAACATTACATTGCTCAAAGCGAGTGGTACTAACAGAGAGAGAGAGAGAGAGAGAGAGAGAGAGAGAGAGAGAGAGGCTGTTGGATTACCCTGATAAACCCAGCCGAGCAGCACTACTCAATAAAAGGCGTTTGGTTTGGTATTCAGGTGTTATCCCAGGTTATTCCTAGAGGTATGTTTTAAGTTAATCAACTAAACAACTCATTAAGCAGAATTACAAAGGCCAAGGCCAAGCTGGACTGAGCATCCCCTCTACCCTGCCTGAGCCACCTCTACCCTGCCTAAACCCCCTCTAACCTGCCTGAGCCCCTCCTCTACCCTACCTGAGCATCTCCTCTACCCTGCCTGAGCCCCCCTCTACCCTGCCTCAGCCCCCTCTACCTTGCCTGATCCCCCTCTACCCTGCCTGACCTCCCTCTATTTGGCCTGAGCCCCATCTACTCTGCCTGAGCCCGGCTCTATATCCTACCTGAGCCCCACTCTACCCTGTCTGAGCCCCCTCTACCCAGCCTGAGCCCCCTCTACCTGGCCTGAGCCCCCTCTATCTGGCCTGAGCCCCTTTTACCCTGCCTGAGCCCCCCTCTATCCTGCCTGAGCCCCCTCTACCTTCCCTGAGCTCCCTCTACCCTCCCTGAGCTCCCTCTACCCTCCCTGAGCTCCCTCTACCCAGCCTGAGCCCCCTCTACCCTGCCTGAGCTCCCGTTACTTGGCTTGAGACCCTTTTGCCTTACCTGAGCCCCCCTCTACCTTGTCTGAGACCCCCTCTACCCTGCTTGAGCTCCCCTCTAGAGAGTGACATTAGGACGGGACTCCCACAGGGACCGTAGGGCCAGCGGGATTCCCATGGTATGGGAATAAATTTCTCTATGTTTGCGAGAACGGATGGAAATGGAAATGAAACTGGTGGGAATGGGTGGGACAGGGCATAAAGAGTTTTGAATTTCACAGGAACAGATGGTAGCAGAACTGAAGGCTGTGGAAACGGGTGGCAGCAAGAGTGCAGGCTGCAGGAAGAGCAGTACCAAACTTGAGCTTGTCAGACGAGCTACAAGAACTTTACATGATATAACATTAAACCAATCAATAATTTCATTAACCATGGTATACAGCTGTGAACCCTTTAAAGAGTGTGACTCATCCTACTCAGAAGGCTTCAAGCATCTTAACAATTTGATTGTTTGTTTCATGTAATTGTTCTTCATGGGCTTAAAACATAAAACAAAATTGTAATACTAATTATTCAGACTGAAAGAAAGATACTTTCTTTTCAAAGTTACATTTCAAAGTAAATGCATATATACATCCAGCAGAATCGTTTGTCCTTGTGCTGTCCTTGCAACAGTGATTCTGGAAAGCTTCCCTGCCAATCATAACACAAGATGTATGCATCTTTTGGAAATGCAAGCTTCAGAATGCATTCAGCTGAATAAGGAGTACAGTCTGTTTTACATAAACGAGAATGCTTCTAATTTCTAAATTGTAGCTTTTTACATGGGGGAGGATAAAAGCAAGTGTGCCCAGTTGCTTACACATACACTTTTCATTTTGTCCACTTCATTTAACATGCGATAGCCCAACATTGGCAGTATATTTAGTTTACACTGGACCACAGCTGCATTAGCTGTAAAATAGCTGTAGCCCAGGACTCCCTTGTAAATGAGATGGAAATCTCAGGGGTTCATTCCTGGTTACATAAATACATCTGAAATGAAATATTCAGATATGGTATCAGACATCGCTCCAGGTATGGACGGACCTCTGAAGTAATGTACTGGCAGCAGCGAGCTTCTGTTGTTTTGAAATACCAGAGGGACTGCAGCGATTACAAGATACTTTAACGTCACATGGGTAGGGATCTGTGAAAGCACTATGACATCTTTAAACATAGCTCATAGAAATATATATATATAAAGCCTAGGAGAACCTCCACTGTTTGTTTCCAAACACACTTTCTCTTGGAAATGTTAAACACACCGAAACACTGGGAAGGAGGCTCTTTTGAGCAAAAAAAAATCAGATTTACTGCAATACATTAGACTGTACTTGCATGTATAATGCAACATGACCACCTCCTAAAAGAAGTTTCTCTGACTGCTTGAGGGCAGTCTGTTTTATAATTCTAAATATTGGTTGTGAAGTGAAATTAAAGGTGCTAGCTAGTTAATGACACATTTTGCCACTTAGAGATCTCTTTTTACACTTCAGGTCTCCTCACCTGTAAAGTGCAGCGTACCCCTTGACAGAGCGAACCTCAGTCTCACCATTGGATGCTTTGATGAAGTGGTTGAATTATGTGCTAAAACTAATTCAATAAAGAAACAGGAAATGTTTTGTCAATGACACCTTTGAAGAGCATTGAGCACACTCAGGGCACAGAGCTCACCAGCAGCCATATAGGCTACTGAATTAACTCTCTGGCCAGCTGCCAACAGAACGCCAGTGTTTGTAATGTAAGACCCTAGACAGTTACAACAAACAGGGATTTCAACTATCAGAGATTTCTCAACACTGCAGAGAGAATACTGAAACACAGGGATTTCTCAACACTGCAGAGAGAATACTGAAACACAGGGATTTCTCAACACTGCAGAGAGAATACTGAAACACAGGGATTTCTCAACACCAGATTTGGAAGAATGCATTTACTTGACTTTATGAATTCTTTCCATCTCAAATGTAATATCAAGATCCTGGCACAGCATACGTGCAGCATTATAACTAACATGGAAATGCAAGCAGCTGAAAAACACTGAAACTGGATCCCACCAGAACTCGCTTTGCAGCCTTTAATGACTATGGCCCAGTGCCCAGTCAGCTCCTTATTAAAATCGCATTCCTCTCCACTTATATGTGTGACGTTTTCATTCTCACAGGCTGAACGAATGCAGCTAACCTCGTTGGAATCACCTCACACATTCAGACAGCCAATCAAAAAAGCAAGTGCTAATAATAATAATAATAATAATAATAATAATAATAATAATAATACAAAAATAGTTTGAAACAACTGCTTTTTGTCCATGCAGAAGTCACTGTACTGTGCATCAGCAATCCCTGGCTTTTTATACTGTTCCTTTAAAAGACATGCATACACTCCAGTTACAGATTGCTGTTTTCACTGGCCCTGTTTTTATGAATAAACCCAGGCATGACAGTCTTCTCTGCTAAAAACCCATCAGAATAATGACACATCATTGGATGAATCTAAACATTCTGCACAAAATCAAAGAAGAGAGAAGTTGTACTGGATGACCAGTGGGTCAAACAGATTTACAGTCAATTCCGCAGGATTTACTGATCTAGGGTTCTGAAGGTGGATCTGAAGGCTGATCCAGCCAATGCAGTTTTCTTATATTACTTCCCCGAGAACAGCTAAGCCAACACGACTTGCTATTTCCACACTTAATCACCGGAAATGTAGTTCCTATAAAAATGACTGCCTGAGGACTGTACATGCATCTTCAACTAGAAGGAATGAATTTCTCTGAACTTTTAAGCAGTTTTAAACATTTTTATTGTAATCCTGAATTTACTGGTATTTGTCCATTTGTTTTTAAATTCCACTTTTTTCTACTGTAAGGAGTTCAGTCCTCAGAAAGCTATATTTTTAGTTGCTTTGAGCGAACAGACTGGTCATGGGTCTGTATCAGTGTGCTTTCATTCCTACAGTTTCTAAGCCTGGCACTGAGCAGGCATTAGTTTAGACCTGATCTAGAGCATGTGCTGAGTATGTAGAGATGACCTGCTGTTTGCAAGATCACCAGTTAGATTGTGTGTGTGTGCAGGTGTACATCTCTCCAATCAGTCTGTGAACATTTCCTATGCCTAAGTTCTGTTCAATGGCGCAACACCTCTGCAGCCTGCGTGCTGGAGTGAGCCAGTGTGCAGGAACGGCACAGAACGTCTGCCTAGTTCAACACAGCCCACATGGTTGCCATGGAGACCCCATCTTAACCGAGGGGAAAAGTGAGCAAGCCGAATGAAGCTTCTCAAGGTGGAGCGGTTGCTTTTATTTAGAGTGGAGCACAGTGGGTTCTCAGTTACTAAATAGAAGCGGGCGCAGGTCCTACAGTGTACATGAACAGGCCTAGTGCTGGAGGAAAGGGCTAGCAAGTTATCTTCAGATGGGTTTCAAATCGACGTGTGAACACATGAGCACTTGTTTAATGCCGATACAACAGAATTGATACTTAAAATTATAAATAGAAGAGGAAGAAACAAGATTAACAAAAATAACAACTATTTTTCACCAAAAAATACATTTTGTAAGTTAAAAAAACAATGACATCAGCAAACGATTTGTGGTTCATTTTAAATAAAATACAATCAGTCTGAAATCCATTAGGGGGTTTTATTCAGCAGTTTATACAGGGCTTTTATATTCTGGTAATTGGTAAATAAGGAGAAAGAGCCCATTTATTTAGAGATGGTTCTAGGCATCAGGCAGTAAAACAGTAGAGTGCATTCACAGTAAAAGCAGTCAGCAGCAGCTTATTTGGAAGCTATCGAATGTGCATTATGCAGATCCCATTATTCTTGTGTGCTTGGTGACATCAGAGCTCCCACTGGCTCCCTGGGGCTAGCTAAAGCATACTGTGATGAATACTCTCCTGTCAGGCCTGACTGTGGGCTCAACGTACATTTCCACAGATCACCTTCATCGGGAGCAATTACTGCTCCGGCACACAAGCAGCGTGGTGATTTCTGGACGCTCTGTGGACAATTTACAAAGCTAATCTATGACAATCAGCCTAGCCTCTCAAATTAACAGCACTTCCTGTATAACAAGCCTGCCCTGGACAGGACTGGACGGGACGGGACGAGAGGGACACTCTTGAGACCTTCTGGAAGGAGCCCAGTACTAATCATTCTGGAATATGAACTGTTTTTTCTGAGAGCTGAATGAATTTCACCTGATGGGAACCCAGGCCTTCAGAAGGGGAGAGACGAGAGTTTAACCAGTCTGTGTCCCCAAGCGAATTGCTTTAACAACACCCCTCGTCATCTTACTTTACTGCAAGTATACAACAGAAATGGCTGTGTGAGTTCCCCGAAATGGATCTGTAGCATTGCATTCTGTACTCAGACGTTGACCCTGATTGGTCTTTGAATGCTGTCTGCCCGCCTGTCTCCAGGTAGTGGAGTCCTCTCCACTGCCCCCTGTCTCCAGGTGGAGGTGACCTCTCCACTACCCTCCTGTCTCCAGGTGGAGGTGACCTCTCCACTGCCCCCTGTCTCCAGGTGGAGGTGACCTCTCCACTGGCCTCCTGTCTCCAGGTGGAGGTGACCTCTCCACTGCCCTCCTGTCTCCAGGTGGAGGTGACCTCTCCACTGCCCCCTGTCTCCAGGTGGAGGTGACCTCTCCACTGCCCTCCTGTCTCCAGGTGGAGGTGACCTCTCCACTACCCTCCTGTCTCCAGGTGGAGGTGACCTCTCCACTGCCCCCTGTCTCCAGGTAGTGGAGTCCTCTCCACTGCCCTCCTGTCTCCAGGTGGAGGTGACCTCTCCACTGCCCTCCTGTCTCCAGGTGGAGGTGAACTCTCCACTGCCCTCCTGTCTCCAGGTGGAGATGACCTCTCCACTGCCCCCTGTCTCCAGGTGGAGGTGACCTCTCCACCGCCCTCCTGTCTCCAGGTGGAGGTGACCTCTCCACCGCCCTCCTGTCTCCAGGTGGAGGTGACCTCTCCACCGCCCTCCTGTCTCCAGGTGGAGGTGACCTCTCCACTGCCCCCTGTCTCCAGGTGGAGGTAACCTCTCCACTGCCCTCCTGTCTCCAGGTGGAGGTGACCTCTCCAGTGCCCTCCTGTCTCCAGGTAGAGGTGACCTCTCTACTGCCCCCTGTCTCCAGGTAGTGGAGTCCTCTCCACTGCCCCCCTGTCTCCAGGTAGAGGTGACCTCTCCACTGCCCCCCTGTCTCTAGTTGGAGGTGGCCTCTCCAGTCTGCCCCCTGCCACCAGGTAGAGTTGACCTCTCCACATGCTCTACATGCACCATACCACATTCCTCAGCTCTTGGGAGCTCACCAGCCATGTAAGATATTAGGGAGTAAATTCAAACTGACACGTAACTGCATGCTGTAAGACAGGGGATTGGAGCCATTCAAAGCGATGCGCAGAGCTGAATAACAATTCCCTTCATATTCTGTAGCCTGGTTTCATGAGGATGGTTTTGATGCTGCACATAGGCAATAGCCTTCTTAGAGGCTGCATTTGCATTTTTAGACAATTCGGGGAGCGAATTCAATGAAAACAGTAACTTTTGACAAGATGCTTACAAGAAGCATTACAAGATGCTTAGCCATATGAATACAGTGCTAATACAAATACAATAGAGCCCTTAGTGTCAGCTTGAAACATTGTGGAAGACTGGCTGAGCTAGAAACGAATAGATCAAGTCCATCTATCTATCTCTCTGTCTATAAGAAGACATTGAAATCAGGGAGAAACCACTCAGCATGCACCTGTTTGTGGGGATCGGGGAAACTGTTAAAGACTTCAATTCAAGAGTAATGTAGCCAGACTAGAGAGCCAAGGGAACTTGACTGTCCACAGAGCAGACAGAACCTGTGCTTGACATCTCATCACAGGACAGCAGGGTGGATGAGGGACCCCCTCTGCATCTCGATGTTTGCTGCCTCACAGGCAGAAGAAATAAAGAAACAGACATGCTAAAACCATCCTGTTCAACCAAAGGAATTACTAGCTACAGCTTCTTATGGAGTGAAATTGCTATTGGTTACACAGCCTCGTCACATGTAATAAAGGATGAACTGCCCCAGCAGCCCACGGTCAATCTCCAGGGTTCTTTCATGGTGCACACGAAGGGCAACAAGCTCTCGATCAGCAACCCGATTCCCGCATGTAAAAACACAGGAGTCTGTATCTCATATCTGTGCCTGATGGATTGGAACTAGCCCCATATCTATTTCATTAAGTAACAATTATACCTGACCAGATGTTATTATTTAATACAACTTTAAATGAAAATTCAAAGATATTTTTCAGCTCTAACAAAAATGATAACCAGCAATTAATAAAGTATGTGCCAAGTGTTTATAAAGCATGCTAATTGCCTTGTTATGGTAGCTGTGAACTACAGGTAGTTGCTCTGTGATTTGCATCTGTATGTAGCCTTGCAGAATAATTCAACAAACCACAGTAGGTAGTTTGGTCCTGTTCAATGCCCCCCGCAAGGCTCTCTGCCTGCAAGGAAATCTATACACCTGATTGTCTTTATATGAAGTGTTCAGATAATCTATACACCTGATTGTCTTTATATGAAGTGTTCAGATAATCTATACACCTGATTGTCTTTATATGAAGTGTTCAGTTCTCATGAAATCCGAGGGGAGCTCAATGCGCTACGTGTGTTAAATCAGCAACGAGACGAAAAATCTCTTGTGATAATGAGAATCTTGTTTAAATCAAGCAGGGCCATCCCATGAAAAGGGAATCACATTGTGCCTGTGGCAATATTGTCTGCGCACAAAAGTTGCAGTGTGAAAGCAACCCCACAACAATGCTGCTTTAGAAGTGTGCCTTTTTCATGTAATTCAAATGACATTGTTACTGTTAGCCAGAGGATGTGATTGGGGTTCTTAGAAAGACTATTTTATAGAAACACCATGCAGATCAAAAGGGTCCACACCCACGTGACCTGCAAAACCACCTTGAAACTAGTGCTGGCCTATCATCTTAGGGGCAAGGCTGTTTCTCACACACACACACACACACACACACACACACACACACACCATGTTTGGTCGTCAATGTATTTTCAGCAGCTCCAAAGAAACAAGTAAACAAATAAAGGACTTCATCACCCCTTCAGATTGAATTGCATTACCTTGTCACAGAAGAACCAGAGTCAACCCAGCCCTGTGTCACTGCAACCACCCCCCCACCCCCAAGCCGAGTTTGAAACAAAGACGGTGGTCAACATTGATCTTTCTATCACGATGTTCCCACTCTTCCTGCGAAGTTGGCACAGTTACTTCGCTCACTGCTGTGTCTGAATGCTGGAGGATGGCAGCATTCCTTGGAAGCAAAATAATTACTGTCAAGCGCATTACAATGTGCATGTTATCTGATCCAAGGATACCCATCCCTGTCAGATTTTTTTCTCAAAGAGCTGAAAAGTAATTATTAAATCTCTGGGCTTTCAAAACCCTTTTTTTATGTGTTTGAAGGTGAAGGTTGTATTGTGTTCTGTGTGGGCTGCTCTGCAGCTCACAATGTACTGTAGACACACATTGCAGAGACAATAAACACTGTCTATGGAAACCACCCTGTGTGCGTGTGTGCGGGTGTGTCAGTGTGTGTGTGTCTCTAAGCAAGCACAAGCAGTGGGAATTAAAATCTACTTTTTAGATTTCATTTGTTCGCTTGCTGCATTAGAAAAGAAAAAGGGCATGTAGAAATCTTTCTGAAAAGTGAATTTATTTCCTAATGCTGTTAATGTAGAATGTCTTTGAATAATATTTAGATTAGGTAAATGTAGATTAAGCCTGCTTCCTCGCTGTCCTACACGTTCAATCTATCTATTTAAATTTATTATAGCACATACAGTTTAAAAAAAATCATTAATTAAGTCCTCTTCTTCGGGTTGTATTGCTTAAATAAATCTTGAGATTTGCTGTAACTCATTATTCCAGTACAATCAACAGCCAAAAAAAGAATAGTTATTCAGTTATTACAGATGAATAGTTCAGTTGTTACTGATGAATAGTTCAGTAATTACAGATGAATAGTTCAGTTATTACAGATGAATAGTTGTTTAGTAATTACAGGTGAATAGTTCAGTTATTACAGATGAATAGTTGTTTAGTAATTACAGGTGAATAGTTCAGTTATTACAGATGAATAGTTGTCCATATGAAACTAATAACAATATTAATAGATAGAACACAGTCCCTCCTGCACTTACCAGTTAAATATATATCCATTATATAATGTATCTTATAAGAAAGCACTTTTAAAATGTCTTTTGAAGCGAGTGAGATGCTGCAATAATTAAAAACATACTGTACCTGCCACCAATGGGACAGTGTTACTTTTAGCATGCAGCTGCAGTTGGTAGAGATACCTGTTGTGACCTCCAGCACTCTTTATCTAATGAGCCTGGCATTAACGAGGATTTTATAGTTCTGAATATCCTGCAGTGCCATCATCTCTTGTATTTAGGAGCTTTGAATGGCAAATCTGCAGTTCCACTGTGCCTTTGTACATTAAGAATTAACGATCCTCATTTATTTAAAACCAAATGGTTTCTTAATTGCCCAGTTCTGCAATTCTGCTTGTCTCAACCCAAAGCTTTTCCACACAATGTCTTCACGAGACACTGGTCTGCATGCACATGTAGTATTTTTACAGAAGAGTTGAAGCAGGTTAGAATTGCTTTGCATGTTCTTATGATGCTGAGAGATCACGCAATCTGCAGCTGCAGTGAGTTGTTGTGCATAAAGAAAAACAATATCCTGCTGCATACTGTTCCCAATGGATAGACAGACAGACAGACAGGGGGACAGGCTGAAAACACAGCTCCATACTGGAGGTAGCTGGGTGGGTAATAGGGTGGCACAGGACCTATTTTATGTCAGTATCCATTATATTCAAAACCTTTTTTAAAGAAAGTGAGGTTTTATAATCTGCACCTGTTTGGAAAAGACGTATTTATAAACCTGGCTGACAAGCTTCTTAAATACATCATACAGGACAAAAATGTTCTTCTGAAGGTGCTAAACTTTTCTAATTCTATTTGTTTTATATGCTTTTGACATGAAAATGTCACACTGAGATAAAGCACTTGCATTTTTTTTTAATAATCAAGACGCAGCGAGTGTGTCTCTATCAAGCTTTGTTTCTTTTCTGTGAAAATCACTCTGACTTGCAGAAGAAATGTATGTAGAAATAATTACCTTTTAATAGGAGGTAATACAAAATACTTGCTCAGAAATATTCAAATGGTTGCCCCTAGTATATTATCAGCCTGCAGCTACAATAGGAAAACACCAACTAAAGGGTTATTGTCGCGTAGTTATTGCCCATGTTTAATTTGTTGCTTCCAACAAGTGGGTTATTTTTCTTCTGAAATAAAGTTGGAGAAGGAAGGAATGAGCCAATCTTAAATATACTTTGTGTTGTTTTCTCAGACAGCATGCCAAGCACTGAGGATATCCAACAGTACTCTGTACTAGAAGTTGATCTATTTAGTACTGATGTAGAGATCTTTTATTTCCATGACTGCAGCACACAGGTGCAGACAGAACCATGAAGACTGCTTTCCATTTGTATTTTCTCTTTCCTTTCTAACTGTTTTGAAATTTTTACAAGGATAGCAGGAGCGTAAGAACTCCAACCCCCAGCAGTGCAGCCAGAGGAGTGGCTCGATGAAGCCAGCAGGTTTCTGTACATGGCATTGCATATGTTTTACATTGAGTAACTGGTTCTATTGAAGTGTATTATATGAAGTCATCTGGCAGCCCAGTAATGGAGCTTTTTGTTCATCATAACGTGTGGAAAGAAAGCAGCGTTTTCCAATTAGTCTTGGAATCAAGTAGGTGCCATTCAAACAGACTGCTGACATTGAGGCAAATATTGTTATAGTACCCACCGAGTCACTTTCTTATCGAGAGGTAGAAATGTACCTTTATTGGGCAGCATCGTCTAGAACTGACCTCAGGACCTTTTCATCAAGTGTGTATGATGAAGTGCATTTGTCAAACACCTCCAGCTATTGTCTGTGATTTTATTAATGGGCACCTTTGTCATTTGAAATCCAGACCCATCAACTCAGACTCAATGGAGTGATCAGGAAACCATTTATCAAGATCAGTTTAGATTGTATTTAAAATGAAAATCATCAGGAGAGCAACCTTAAAGAGTACAGAGCCTGCCCGCCTGCCTGCCCACTCCCCTGCCTGCCCGCCCACCTGACCGCCCCACACATTACTGGACATGGATCAGTCTTAGGACAAGCTGGGAGGAGGAATCCTCATGCTTTGGAATCCTTCCCAGTAACCAATCACTGCTCTTCCTTTGACAGACATGCTTTCAGCGTCTTTACGTTTCTTCATGCAACGTCTCTCACAAGCGTAGGATTGAAGAACGTGCTGCAGAATTTTTTTTTGTACTACTCTTTTAAAACACATAAAAAATAAAATAAAAAAAAAACACAAAGAGACAGTAATTCATATCAGGTAGGTTTAACTGGAATTACACAGTGTTTCCTTTCAGAATAAGCAGTTACCTGGCAGCAGCAGGGGGGAAGTTACATTATTTTATAAAAAATTGCCTGCACTGTCTCTTTACAAACATGCAGTTTGTGTTGGCTGCGTATTTCAGAAATCCTCCCTCCCTCCTCACTCTTCCAGACTCCACTAATAGCTGCTGAAAGCTTATGAAAAAACAACCCTGCTCACAGGCTTTGACCTTCTAAAGGCAGATTCCTTGCCTACCACTAAGTGATTGAGATGCAACATCATTGAAGGTGATGCTTTAAAGAGCTATGAAAAGGTTATATTCACTGACTCTGTGACATGCCTCGATTATTTATCACTAGAGTCGCAGAACGCTGGCCCCATGTAATTGTTAAGAGGAGGGATTTGCACATAACCACTCTGCCATACCACTCAGGAAATGGTCTGCATTCTGGAACTTTCTAACTGTTCCCACTTCAGAGAGGACGATAAGCTGTGTAGGTAAGAGATATCAATAATTACCTTAAACAGGGGCTTGCATTAGCACTGCACTTAGGCATGCTGGAAGCACAAAATAACCCAGCTCATAAAATCCCACTTGTATTCAAATTCAAAAGCTCTAAACAATGAGAGAATGTAGATCCTGCTTGGTTAATTTCCTTTTAATCACCCTTTTCTTGTCCTTCAGTATCTGCATTGTATTATATTACACAGGATTAGAGGTTGTAATATATATCCTGTACATATGCATTGCTTGAAAGGTGTCAGTGAGTATGTCACAGCGCATTAGTTATGGTACAGCATATAAACCAACTGGGAAATCTGGAAAAGGTTTTTTTCTTAACACAAGCTGTCCAATGTTTTTTTTTTACAAAAATGTCCAGTGTTTTTTAGTACATACACTGTATTGTAATTTAATTTTGCTGTATGTTGATAAAAATAAAATAACCACAACTGAGCAACATGGAAGCAGCACTGAGCGGCCAGCTAGAATTAATCCCAAGACACACCTGGGAAGCTCAAGGAGTTGTTGTATCATATGAGCAATCTGAAGCCAAAATTGAACTATAAACCTGGAGTGGTGAGCTGTCTTGCAGAGAGACAGCTCGGTCCATTTAGTCCCAAAGCTTGTATCCCCTTTGGTAACCCACTTGTAAATTGTTATTGTTTGCTTGTCTCCTCGGCTTGTCTTCAGACTCCCTCTGGTAAAGCTGTTTCCTATTGATTGAATGAATGTTGGACTGCAAGTTGGAGATTCTCTTAAAACCCAGCGCTACCTGCTTTACCTGGACAGCGTGGATGTATTACTGGAAAATTGAAAATCTGATAACACAAGTAAACACACCAGCCTCCCTGGTGTACTTGCAGTTCCAGCTCTAATGACAACCCAGGGGCTGCAGAAACAATAGCCCAGACTGAGGATAAATAAAGCAGCAGCAATGCACATGCTCCTGGTCCCTTCATGCATAGTGCAGCGCAATCAGTACCACCACTGCAAGCATGACAGCAGGAAGGCACTGGGGCTGGTGTGTGTCCTGCAGCCTCACCACTGTGACTCCTCAGGTCTCAGCAAGGATAGGCCTAGTTGATACTTGGAGAGGAGACCTCCTGTAAGGAACCTATGCTGGACTGCTCTCTGTTGAAAGGGTTCACTTGAGGGACTCTGTGTTACTCTCCTAAAACAACCAAAAATAACACAGACCCATACAGATGGTCCTCGGAATCGTGTAATAAAAAACTTACAGTATGTGAAAGTTAAAATATTATCTTACCAAAATCCAGAGTTTATCAGATTACAGCCAGATGCTATCCAAACATCTGCAGAAGGCACGAAGCACTTGATAAAGGTTTGGTGAAGATCAAGGGTGGAATCGTTTTCATCATGTAGAAGGTGACTGACAGACAGAGGAATGGACATGTGTATTTTCCAGTGAGGTTCCTAAAAACAAACAAAAAATAAAGCTGATGGCAGTTAGCAAAACCCCCACGCAATTCAAACTGGTTTAGATCAGTGCTCGATTCAGACTGGAATGCAGTCAGCGACTCTTGCACATTTTCTACCCTAAATACAAAACAAAATAAACTGGTACAAGAATTTGATTTCAGGAAAAGCAGTTAGAGTCGAGGATTGTGAAAACCCGAGGGGGTTGAGGACTGGAGACGCACGGATACATAACAGTGTGTTAATTGAGTTGCTTAGGACAGGGAATAACAGGGAGATGAGCTCATTAAAAATGATTAAAAACAAGCAGCTAAGCATCGCTGATCCATATCCAAACATTCCCAGAAAAACAGACATGCTCCAAATATAAACAGATTTGAAACGTGCACCTGAAAGTACACAATGCAAGAATGATGGATATGCAGGTAAACAGAGAGGGAGACATGGAAAAATAGTGCACACTCTTCCACAATCTTCTGGAACTACCGACATGGTACACACAGCCAGGATCCCATTGGACTCCTCAGAGAGAGCTTACACATTGCACTGCAGCATGGCAAGGACGATTCCCAGAGAGAGGTTTAGAGAGCACACACACTGTACTGCAACATTGTCAGAGAAGCTTAGCGAGCTCACACATTGCACTGCAGCATTGTCAGAGAGGTATAGAGAGCTCACACATTGCACTGCAGCATTGTCAGAGATGTATAGAGAGCTCACACATTGCACTGCAGCATTGTCAGAGAGGTTTAGAGAGCTCACACACTGCACTGCAGCATTGTCAGAGAGGTATAGAGAGCTCATACATTGCACTGCAGCATTGTCAGAGAGGCTTAGAGAGCTTACACATTGCACTGCAGCATTGTCAGAGAGGTATAGAGAGCTCATACATTGCACTGCAGCATTGTCAGAGAGGCTTAGAGAGCTCACACATTGCACTGCAGCATGGCCAGAGAGGTATAGAGAGCTCATACATTGCACTGCAGCATTGTCAGAGAGGCTTAGAGAGCTCACACATTGCACTGCAGCATGGCCAGAGAGGTTTAGAGAGCTCATACATTGCACTGCAGCATGGCCAGAGAGGTTTAGAGAGCTCATACATTGCACTGCAGCATGGCCAGAGAGGTTTAGAGAGCTTATACATTGCTGCAGCATGACAAGGACGATTCCCAGAGGTGACACTAATCTCTCACGGTGGGCCCACAGCTGCTCCCTGAGACAGACTTCCTCTTAAACCAGAGCCCGTATCGCACTGGGAGATTGTCTTGGTAACTGGTCACCCTGCTTTCTTCTAGGATTATTTTTCAGTTCCTCAAGCAGATTTGGCATTCCCAAGTCCTACTGATAGAATTGAAATGGTTAGATATTGCTGCAGCACTGGTTTTGGGGTATTTGTGGGTAGGCAATTATGCTGCATTTCTAGTGATCAGCCTGGCCCATTCTTGTGCAGTGCACACTGGGGTAGTCTGCTGCCTTTACCTGGCAGGTATCTATGCTCTGCACTGAACGTGTTTGATAGTGGAATAGTTATACGAGGTTACAGCCTTGCAAGTCACTTAAAAAACAACTTTTAAAACCATTAAAACTAGCATCCAAGGCAAGTCAAACCATCCTCCCTCCAGAAACTCAAAATGCACAAGCCTGATTGACTCAATTGAGGAGAATGTGTTTGTCCCAGTAGCAATTTTAACCTGTCAGAAAACAGGTTAATGGCTGTGAGCGTAGGTTTCTACTTTACCCCCACCCCTCCTGGATCATTTACCAGGATCAGGAAAGCAATTCATGTTTAGTTTTCAGTAACATGCCAGAAGTACCACGCAGTCCAATTATTGTCTACTGGTTTATGAAGCTGGGAAACTGGATCTCGACTTCACTAGAACTGCAGTTTTACTCTGATTAACAGTCTACCGGGTTCCAGACAGTAAAAGAACATGAAACAATTAGACTGGGCATTAAAAACAATGCAGCACGTTGTCTAACGTCAGGCTTTACTTTCCTCAAGAGGAGTGATTAGAGCCACAGATTGAACTGGAATCGAATTCCCAGGGGGGTCTTTAAACAATGATGTCAGTTTCCACAAGAGCAGTAATTACTGGGAAAACCCCTGAGTAGTCAGATTGTTAAAGTAGGTACCCACCCCTGCTGTATCATCAGCTGGTTTCAGAAGAGATGGCATTCACATCAATCAGCACTATGCACATGGAAACCTGCTGAGTGTGCATCAAGACAGCAGAGAGCTGGTGTAAAACTTACCACGTGGAGAACCTGCCCATATAAAGTACGGGTACAGGGATGGAAATAAGGCACTGCAAAGTAGTTTGATCCATTCCTGGTTTTACTACGAGTTTAATATGACCTATACACTGGGGCTAATCAAGCACATATTAAAACCTTATTTCCAACGCTGCATTATACAAATATCTATTACTCATACAGCAGTTCTTTCTGCCCTTCCCATCTGTTTCCTAACTTTTAATCTACACCCAAGGCACTTATGGCAAGAAGAATGGCCCAGACAGATTTGGCAAAGCTGCCCAGTTTCTATCAATTATTTGAATTGTTTGCAATTGTAAAGGCATCTTTCTGCACTAGTATTATCTAGAGATGCATGCCTCACTTGCAGCCAAGGCTGGCAGGACCTGGTTTGTTTAATGAGCTTCCTGTTACTTTGCCAAGCTGAGGGGTGATAGTTCTGTGGGACGTGCTCTCTTTACTCCCCTCTCATTCACAGCACTGCTCTGGATTCCAGCACGGGTCCCGCGCTTCATGTGGAGTGTTTAAAAGGACAGCTACCTACCGTCCATGCTTCAATTAAACTGGGTGCCATTTGGCTTCAAGAGAGGATATCTTTGACCTTCATGTGCAAGGTTTAGAATTCATTCCCATTTGGCCTCACACTTTTCTATACCATATACCATCCTGCTTCGCAATAACACAGAACTTTTCCGGTTTCTACCAACTGCAAGCATGAACAGGGGAACCAAACTCAGACGAACCAAGCGAGACGATTTATTAAACTGCCCCCCTTCATATTAAAGGTTCTGAAGGACAGTTAAAGTTACATACTGTTCAACAGACGCTCAAACCAATGAGAAAACACTGAAAATCTGCAGGAGGAAAAGCAATTCAGAAAACATTAATGCTTTACCATATCATACCATACCACTATATACATGCTGGACTGCATACTATGCATGGTACACATCAGTAAGCTCTGCTAGGACTATATCATACCCTACAGTACTCAAGCCCCTTTCACACTGTCACTTCTGGTCCCAACCCAGTTTCTGGCTAGCCTTGTCACGCTCCTGTGACGTGTGAAACCACGTACCTGGTCATACCCGGGTCGGCAGCGATCCACCTCAGGATGTGGGTCAATGCGCTTTGACCGGGGTCGAGTGAGACAAAATGCATGATGGCTAGTTTCAAATCAACAAAGTAACAAACAGCCACGTCTGTGTGAAGGTTTCGCTTCTGCAAAGAACATTTCTGTTTATTCTGCTTCGCCATATTTGTGTTGATTGAGACACAGCGTGAGCCAAATTGCAGCAGGGATGAAGAAACGTTTGCTCTAATTAACATTTGGGCCGATGGTTCAATCCAGAGAAGCTTGGATGGAAGCGTCTGTAACAATCTGCTTCCGGGGCATTGATACGCGCATTTGTATTTGTTTCTGTCACCCAGGTTGACCCTGCTTCTTCACAAAGCAGTGTGAAATCTCAATGCCAACCTGCATGACACTGGCTCTGACTCAGGCAGAGCATGGCAGTGAGAAAGGGGCTCTAATTACAGAATTGTGCTGCATTTTCAGAGCGTCGCTTCAGGTGTGCTGCTACAGAGCCCATACAGCAGCCTTCAACTCCCCTTTAGAAAGCAGCCTTTGTGAAGAGGCAGCTGTCTTTCCTGGGCTTGCATCAATACATTTACCTTGAGAAGAGCACAAAGACACCGTATACAATAGCTAAAAATGTGCAGAAAAAAAGAATCATCCCCCACATGCATGTTTGTTCTTTGCTGAAAGGTTTTTAAATGTCAGGTGACAAGGTTTCATCATGTTCTCTACCCACTCCCTCAGGGGTCAGGGTTAGGGTATTCAGCGCACAGAAGAAGGGATTCGCTATTGGAAACTGTTAGGCATCAACAATGAAGCTGCAAGGGGTATTGGAAATCATAGGTAGGACACTGGAATCTAGGTTTAGAATCACTAAACCGGTACTGTAAAAAATTGAATGTTTGAGCAAGAAATGATCACTAATTCTGCGTTTATTAAAAACCTGCAAAACATAGTGCAAAAGATCTTATTTTTTAAAAGTTCCTTTTATATAGACCTAGACACAAGAATTGAAGATTTTGAAGCACTTGCGTGCAATTTTATTAAGTACAGAAATAAATGATAAGTAAAAACAACACAAAAATCTAACTCACACATGGAGTACTAACTAAACTTTTATATATATATATATATATATATATATATATATATATATATATATATATATATATATATATATATATATATGGGCTGCAGTGCATTTTGAGAAAAATTTATGGTGTTACACAACCCCTCTCTGAAATGTTTTTTCATAATGCACAGCAGCCCAAATATTGAGAGGAACGGTATTCCTCACGCCAAATTATTAGCCAGAACAGCCAGAGACTCTCTGAACAGCAAGTATAGTTTACGTGTTTTCAGGGCATTAGTGCAGCAAAAATAAAACAGCCAGAAGTGCCATTCACTTTTAATTTGTAGCTCGCAAGTCTTAAGTGAAATGTAGAAAAAAAAAGTCAATACCTGTCATACAGTACAAAAAATAAGTCGCCAAAAGTAAGGTAAAAACAATTAACTTGTTTTGTCAACATGGAAATATAGTGGGGAACGCACTCATTGCAATGCTCATATCATTTATATTAAATTATTTATTTCTATTTTAAAATGGAACATTTGCCTGCAAAAAATATATTTTTATATAATATAAATATTTTTAAAAAATGTATGGCATGTGTGGGATTTGACTCTATACCCTCCAGTTTGCAAGCATGCTGTGTTACTGTCAGTGCTACACAAGTCAGTTAAGAAAACAAGCAGTATTTTGAAAGATGAGTCAGCCAGCTGAGAATTCTCAGGACGACTATTTTAAGATGTTTTGAGTCATCATCATCATTCTGATCTCTGACAAATGCTGGTTTCTTGTCAGTGTAACGTTTATTGTGGTCCGCATTGGCGCAAGGAAGTACGGTTCCTCTCGATACTGGTTAATGAGAGTAACGCTCATTGTGATCCCCATTGGACAAAAAGGAATGTTAACTTCTGAGAATTGGCTATGCTGAAGGATAGCTTATATATTTGGTACAAGTAAAACATTATATAAGAGAAAGAAAGAAAGAAAGAAAGGAGTACAGGCTTTCAGAAGAGGTGTGCCGTTAATCAGGTTGTTCTTCTACACATGCAGTACCACCCCATGCCTGATCTGCAGACTGACAGGGGAGGGAATGAAGAGAATAGCAGCAGTTGAAAAAATCAACACCACTTCCCTGTGTGCTGTACTCTTCATCTACTGCCTCCCTGCTAGTGCTCTGAAATAGAAAGAAACATAAGTAATACTGTACATGCAAATGTGCAGCACATTATAGTCTTCTGGTTTATAATAATACAAACCCAGTGAGGGTGCTGGTGGGAGCCTGCTTGAGGAGAGCCTGGGTGAACCATAAAGTGTACCTTGGTGTCGCAGGGCTGAGAGCAACAGGATTTGTTTGAGAATGGCTAGATGAAGTGTGATGAGTTTGGGAAAGGCTAGATCATGGTTAGATGAAGTGTGATGAGTTTGGGAAAGGCTAGATCATGGTTAGATGAAGTGTGATGAGTTTGGGAAAGGCTAGATCATGGTTAGATAAAGTGTGATGAGTTTGGGAATGGCTAGATTAAGTATGATGAGTGGGAATGACTAGATCAAGTTTGCAGTACGGTAAACCTGAAAGAGTGGGTTTGTGCAGCTCTGCAGTGTTGCTCGAATTAATATGCAAGGATAGAGAACATTCCAGGGAAATCTCCAATACACACGCGATGACCTTCGCCATACTTGAAATAATACATCTAATTGAGTTCCTTGTAGATGCGCTGATATTTTATTTAATTACTTGCTCTCTACAGAATACCTGTCATTGTGGTTTTTTTTCATTTTTAGTTTGACAAATTGCATTTCTCCTCCAAATAAATTCACTCTGCAATTAGAGGGCAATCTTTATTTGGCACAAGAAATCATCATCTGAAAAGACGATTCCTCAGATCCATCAAGGAGGTGCTTGTGAGTGCAGTGCCATTAAGAACACTTTATAGTTTAATAAAATAACTTACACAGAGAATTCTTATGAAAATGTAGCTACTGTGACAAATGTTTTAATACTAAGCAAATTATGTATGATAAGTTTAAAGCCATAAAAATAATTAAGACAATAATGGCTGTTTACTGATTAGGAAAAAAAGTAAAATAATCTCCTAGTTAAACAATGAATACCTGTGAAAAGACACAGAACATGTAAAATGCTGGTTACACCCCATGACACCAGAAACCCAGTTCTTGCACAGTGTTAACACTGGTAAAGGCCCAAGGAAGCAGGCGTCAATATGACTTGCTTCCTTACCTTTTCCACTTGCATAACCTATTTACCTTCTGAACAACATACAACAGCCGTCCATGTCGCTATATTTCCTGTTATCCATATTTCATGACTTCTAGATTGGCCAGCTTTCAAGCTTCACCCCCACACTGACATACTGGGATACAGTGACAGCTTTATGAGCACTAAAGAGCTGCAGCAAACAGACTGGCAAAACACAGCAATCTAATAGTCTCTATTTTTACTACAATCCAAATTCTTCAATACATCCCAATTACTACAGCACTCAAGCCACACAACTACTTCCAAAGCAAATCTCCATCTACCCCCCCCCCCCCGAACATTAGTGATGCGGGCTTCTGGTGCTGGCATGGTGACAGCATGTTTCTGGCGTGCACCGTTAGGATCTGATGCTCAACACAACAGCAAAGGCGAGTACTTGGTCTTTTATTCCCATTCGAATGTGCCACAGAGTGAAGAGATGTCTGGCACCTGTAGATGGAGTGGAAAAAAACCCCAGGGAATTACAGCTTTGAGATGTGTAGAGTCTCTGATTTCAGATTCCTCTTAGGTGCTCTAGAGAGGAACATTTTATTATTGTTCAGTGTTTCAACTCAGAGGAAACCTGGACATTGTCTCTGGGAAGTCTCAGTGTTTATTATAATGATGAACCCGCAAGAAGTGGTAATGGTATGACAGGAGATTCACTGGAGCGAGGGCAAGAGAGAGAAGATAGCAGAGAGAGGCTAAAGGCAGAAACATACCATCTCTAAACGGCATAAAAATAATATTTCACACTTCAGCATGTGCAGTGAAATACAACAAAAAGGAATAAACCCCCCTAATAACTATCACTTGACCACAAAACGCTTTCAAGTAAACCACCAAAATACCAAATTATCAACATCGCTGACGACAGGTGCGAGAATGGCGTTAGCTGAAGTAATTTAATAATACCAATAATTTTACAAGCAAGAGAGATTTTTTTTTTAAAAAGTATTTATTAATTAAATTGAAATAAGTTTGAACTACATTATTCTGTATTTGACTGTAGTAAAAACAACATTTGGAGAGGTGTTTAAAGATGTAATGCTGCCTTGATAGTCTGACCCACAGTTTTGTGCAAACAAATCAAGAAAATATTTAAGCCTTCAAGATGCATAGGCCTATTGCTTTCTTGTTTAAGTCTTGTAAATTAAGGTGTGGTTTTATTTCATCTGGAAGGCTTGTTAGGATTAAATAAAGGAGCAGGCTTCTCTGCAGTTAAGGGACACCCTGCACCCAACAACTCAGCTTTCTGTCCCACTCATCTTTTTCACCCGTCTTTACCTAAGGCTTCATGCACACTGGTTTTAGAAATATAACCAAGTTTTACGATTGTATAAATAGGCCTAACGTACGGTATGTAACGCACACGCTATAGTACATAACTAATAGGAACTAGTTTAGATTTATTTTGTACTATTCAGTTTAAAGCCGAATACTGTGGTAGAAGCGATGACTGCATCACCCAATGAAGCGACTTTAGAAATGCAGATACCAGCTGCCCACACGACTGCAAACAATGTGGGAACAATTAGTTAGTGCATAGCCATGAAATGAATACAATTAGAAATGCCGCAGCCTGCTGCTGCTTTATTAGCAGGCGGCTCACTGAATACGAAGGTCCTGTGTTATGTTGGTCAAAGTGGTGCCAGCCGTGACATTTTCCGGATCAACTAGTAATAAAGTGGCAGCACCAAATGAAGTTTGTAAGTAAAGTTCGGGAGGAGGGTCCGAGACCAATCTCAGTGTCATCAAACAGAATCATTCAATTTACACATTAGCTGATTAAGATTGTTAGCACTATAAATATCCATTTTATTTATCTCTCATTTGCGTTTCGATTTCATCTTAGCCCATCACCTCCACCTCTTAAAATGTGTGCGTCCGTCCGTCCGTCCAGTCTGCCAGGCAACGTGCCCTCAGACCAAGTTACCTTTAATGTCAAATGAATGCGCATAAATAACGTAATTCTGCATTATTCCCAATAAACATTTGTACAAAAACATGTTTGTGATTGGTGTTTGCCCCGAACTACTGAACTGTGATGGAGGTAAATGGTTTCCCCAAACTGATATAATAATAATAATAATAATAATATAATAATAATAATAATAATAATAATAATAAAACAACACGCGTTTCTATTTTAAAACCGCCCTGTGTCTGGGAGAGAGGTGCATCATTAAAATACAAAAAAGACACACGCTGACCAACAAAGCAAAGTAAACCTCTGTCAAATTACATGTCAATGCAGTGTTTCAAAACAGAGACTTGCGAGTAATTGCAGAGCCGTTCTAATTACTGCCTGCTTATCGGCGCATCGCGCAAACGTAAACATCCCTAATAAAGCGTATCATACGGCAATTAAAATTCAATCTGCACCGTCTCGTGTTTTCTTTTTGGTGTCTCTAATTGCTGCGCTTTTGTTTCCTTGCTCCTGCACAGAGTCAGTGAAGAATTATTGTAGTAACACCGTCGCTCGTAATTGCTTGTCAAGGTTCCCCGAATGTGACAGCTTCAAATAATAATGCTTACAGACTGCCAGCACACCACAGCAAACTAAGTGCTGTCTTTAGAGCTTGTGTGGAAACAATATGTTATGTAACATTAGTTATAAAAATGCAAAGTAAGATAACATAAAGGCCTCCCTTAACGAGATAATTAAACAGACATGGTTTTATACGGCTAGTTAGTCACACACTCACTGCACTAATCAATCCTAGAATGCTGTACCTAACATTAATTAGGTTAACAGTGCTGCTAATCGGCAACTGGAGAAATGTTGATTGAATTTTATTTTTTTAAAAAAGGGTTTAAACCTGTTTTCAATATTTTTGCATTAGGGAAGAAGAAAAAAAAAAAAAACGCGCTTGCTGTTTGTTCAATTGAAATGTGCACTCACAAGATGCTCAACAAAATCTCCCGGAGCAGTGTAAGTACACTTAATTAAATTAAAACAAAACAAAAAAACAAACAAAACAAAAACAGTCGGTCTGGAAATGCACATTCGACTCTGTTCTCACTGTCACGGCACTCGATGTTATAATATAGTCAGATTTAGAATTAAACATTTTTCATTCAGATTTAAATGTTTCATGATTGATAATGAATTAATATCGACTAATATTTACATAGAGCAGATGCACCACGGTATTGCCAGTATCGTGTACGAGCTTTTTAGTTCAATTTACAGCAGCATTTCCCATAGGACTATAACTGGTTATTGCTTCAAAAAGTACATCTCTAACGAATTAATAAAACTGTACATTATTTATATAACAATCTATAAAAGCGTGCGACATTAAATGCATGTGCTTGGAAAAAAAAAAAAAAAAAAAAAGTCCAAAACTGGATGGATTGCTTTTACAGTTTTAAAAAATGCAAAGGAAACGAATATTACCAAAACAAGTTGTTAACATTATATATTATATTATATTTATTATTATTATTATATATTATTATTTATGTAAGACATTCTTTGGAATCGCAACAATAAGATGTATTTAACTGATTAATAGTATTAATATTGTAGCGTTATAAATTGAAATATAAGTACATTTAGTCAAAAAATAGTTTTTTTTATCAAAAATAATTTTATAAATATATATGCCTACATATATCCGATATATAATATATAATATATATATATATATATATATATATATATATAATATATATATATATATATCGGAAAACATATAGTCAGTTTATATTATATATAATATATATATATATATATATATATATATATATATATATATATATATATATATATATATATATATATATATATATATTATATATGGGTGGGTGTGTGTGTGTGTGTAACAATAAACCTAAATAAATATATGTTATAAAGTTTGCATTTTTTTTTATTTCACGTTCGTGTTAAACCAATGAATTGAACCTTACTTTAGGCATTGTTTGTATTTGTAGCCAGAAAACACCACTAATTGTCGAAACGCATTATTTCAATTTGGGAAAAATATAGTCAGTTTATATTACCATCCTAATTATTATTTGTCTTTAGGTAAATTGGCTTTAATTGTTACTATTGAATATATTGTTTGCAATAATTCAACATAAACATGTGATTATACAAGTAGCAGCAAATAAAGGGTTAAATTGATAGCTAAACAATAGTCATAATAAACAAGTGAAACCACAAACAAACCAAAATAAAATCACAAAATAAAATCACATAAATAAATGCAAACAGTGAGTTGCTGTGTGCTGCAGCGTGCCCGAGATGTTGCCGTGTGCTGCAGCGTGCCCGAGATGTTGCCGTGTGCTGCAGCGTGCCCGAGATGTTGCCGTGTGCTGCAGCGTGCCCGAGATGTTGCCGTGTGCTGCAGCGTGCCCGAGATGTTGCCGTGTGCTGCAGCGTGTCCGAGATGTTGCCGTGTGCTGCAGCGTGCCCGAGATGTTGCCGTGTGCTGCAGCGTGCCCGAGATGTTGCCGTGTGCTGCAGCGTGCCCGAGATGTTGCCGTGTGCTGCAGCGTGCCCGAGATGTTGCCGTGTGCTGCAGCGTGCCCGAGATGTTGCCGTGTGCTGCAGCGTGCCCGAGATGTTGCCGTGTGCTGCAGCGTGCCCGAGATGTTGCCGTGTGCTGCAGCGTGCCCGAGATGTTGCCGTGTGCTGCAGCGTGCCCGAGATGTTGCCGTGTGCTGCAGCGTGCCCGAGATGTTGCCGTGTGCTGCAGCGTGCCCGAGATGTTGCCGTGTGCTGCAGCGTGCCCGAGATGTTGCCGTGTGCTGCAGCGTGCCCGAGATGTTGCCGTGTGCTGCAGCGTGCCCGAGATGTTGCCGTGTGCTGCAGCGTGCCCGAGATGTTGCCGTGTGCTGCAGCGTGCCCGAGATGTTGCCGTGTGCTGCAGCGTGCCCGAGATGTTGCCGTGTGCTGCAGCGTGCCCGAGATGTTGCCGTGTGCTGCAGCGTGCCCGAGATGTTGCCGTGTGCTGCAGCGTGCCCGAGATGTTGCCGTGTGCTGCAGCGTGCCCGAGATGTTGCCGTGTGCTGCAGCGTGCCCGAGATGTTGCCGTGTGCTGCAGCGTGCCCGAGATGTTGCCGTGTGCTGCAGCGTGCCCGAGATGTTGCCGTGTGCTGCAGCGTGACCGAGATGTTGCCGTGTGCTGCAGCGTGCCCGAGATGTTGCCGTGTGCTGCAGCGTGCCCGAGATGTTGCCGTGTGCTGCAGCGTGTCCGAGATGTTGCCGTGTGCTGCAGCGTGCCCGAGATGTTGCCGTGTGCTGCAGCGTGCCCGAGATGTTGCCGTGTGCTGCAGCGTGCCCGAGATGTTGCCGTGTGCTGCAGCGTGCCCGAGATGTTGCCGTGTGCTGCAGCGTGCCCGAGATGTTGCCGTGTGCTGCAGCGTGCCCGAGATGTTGCCGTGTGCTGCAGCGTGCCCGAGATGTTGCCGTGTGCTGCAGCGTGCCCGAGATGTTGCCGTGTGCTGCAGCGTGCCCGAGATGTTGCCGTGTGCTGCAGCGTGCCCGAGATGTTGCCGTGTGCTGCAGCGTGCCCGAGATGTTGCCGTGTGCTGCAGCGTGCCCGAGATGTTGCCGTGTGCTGCAGCGTGCCCGAGATGTTGCCGTGTGCTGCAGCGTGCCCGAGATGTTGCCGTGTGCTGCAGCGTGCCCGAGATGTTGCCGTGTGCTGCAGCGTGCCCGAGATGTTGCCGTGTGCTGCAGCGTGCCCGAGATGTTGCCGTGTGCTGCAGCGTGCCCTAGATGTTGCCGTGTGCTGCAGCGTGCCCGAGATGTTGCCGTGTGCTGCAGCGTGCCCGAGATGTTGCCGTGTGCTGCAGCGTGCCCGAGATCTGATGCTGCAATCTGTCATGTTTACCATAGACCTCCCTTGGTGGGTGATCTGGGATTTAGCCTAAACAGATGCAGAAGGGCTGGGTGAGTTTTATATTGAAGAGGCATCTCCTGCACATCAAGGGGTACCATGTGCAGCATCTCTGCCTCCTCCAGGCTGGTGTGTGCACCTGGCACCCTAGGAAAGGGGGGGGTGTGTGAACATGAGACCACACTTCATCACCCTCATCCCAATAACAAAACAGACAAGCAAGTTACCATTCAGTGTCATTCAGCATGATGAGATGTATTGTCCTGTAATACTCGTGCAAAAAGATAGCAATCAGCATCTGTTTATTAACCTAATCTCACCTAAAATAAGAAAAAAGGTTCATTCAGTTTGGTTCTTTAACGAACCCCCACATTCCCTATAGCAAGCTGCAGATCATATCCGACAGGTACACACCTGTGGACATGCTGCGTTTGTGTATATTCTTAAGAGCCAGTGATTGAATGTAAATTCCAGGGAGCAATGTTCCGATTGGTGCATGGCCCCTATCTGTCTGTCTGTCTGTATGTGCAAATGTGTTTTGCAAGTCTAGAAAGCATGGCTTTCCTGTATTAGCTGTGGGGGCCAGACAGCTTATTAAAGACCTGCGACAGCAGATGAATAAACAGCATGAAGATATTAATGAGCACGTCCTCTGGAAGGTTCCTCAAACACAAGGGAGTGGATACCTAACAGGGGGCCAAAAAAAGAGGAGGCAGCCAGCATTTGATAGCAGAGAAGCTGCTCTCTCCTGTCTCATGGGCTGGATTGTTTTACTGCTTTTTAAACCTGCCTTTGTTTTAATCTGATGCTCATGAATGTCTTGCACTGTTGAGATGGATTCTAAAGGAGCTATCCTGGTTACAGAAGTTTTAATAAATCACTAAATTGGATAGCCAGTCTGCTATGGAAATCTAATCAGACATTTTGTTTTTTTTCTATAGGATTTTAGCATAAATCTACTGTACAG
Organism: Polyodon spathula; assembly: GCF_017654505.1. Taxonomy (NCBI): domain Eukaryota; kingdom Metazoa; phylum Chordata; class Actinopteri; order Acipenseriformes; family Polyodontidae; genus Polyodon; species Polyodon spathula. The sequence goes on from NC_054554.1 coordinate 217,844, forward strand.
TGTTTATGTTTATCAGCTGACAAACAACTTCTGATTGTTGCTTCCGTCTAAAATAACCTGCACATACACTGCGTGACTTAAAAAGATTATGCAGAAGGTGTTCCACATCTATTGATTTTGTATACAGCTGAGCTTCCAACTGTGGTGTTTAAGTAAGCTTGCAATCCTAAATATCTTGCATCTGTTAGATGTAGTGTAACATAAACCTGTACACTACAGTGCTAAGATCCATTAAAATCGTAGTCGTCGCTGTGAAATGCTATCCAAAGTGAATGTGGTGATGTCAGTTTCATTTTGATTTCATTTAAGCCAATTATTTAATTGCCAAAATATGACCTAGTTCCACAGTCTGTTCTTTTTTTTGGTATTTTGTTTTTAGCAATTAAGGTGCTTGGTTAGCTCATTAAAATACTCATGTAGTGAAACCCTGTCAGCCTTGAAATCTACATGAACAAGTCCCTTTGTTATCATTCGCACCTTGAAGTATCATTATGGCCAAATCCCCACCTGCTTTATTAAATTATTGCCGGGGAAAAAATCCCAGTCTTTGAATAAAAAGCAGAGGTTTGCTTATTATGCAAGTATTAATGTCCCCCTAGGGAGCTCATTAAATTCTTCACCGCAGCGGTTATGACTGAGATCCCCCAATAATGCAGATTCCTCATCATAAAAAACTTGAGCTAGTGCTCTGAGGTGATTTTAAAGGTGCGCCAGCCTGGATGACAGAAGCGAATTGGTAAAAGGGCTCTTTGATGGTGCGTTCTTGCTGACTCCCTGAAACACAGCTTATGTAGAAAATGCTTCTAGCCGTTAGTCAAGTGGTTTGTTTTTTGTTTTACACCTAAAGATGATAGGCAGACACCGTGTCTGGTTAAGAAAAATAAAAGCACCATTTAAAGTTTATTGAATTAAAGCAAAGAAAAAAAATATTTTTAAAATATTCACACATATATTTACAGAGTTATAATAAAATTCCATTATAGTTTCTGCTGTTTAAGTTTTGCCACATCTGACTGAAACAAAACAAGAAGCATCGAAAAGTATAGCAGCCTGATACTCGACAATCACTGAGAATTACATAGAAATACTGAAATACAGCTACTTAACCAGCTCGGCTAGTAAGAGGTTACATCATATATACAGTTTAGGATTCTTATAGATTAGTACACAGCAAGATTATCTCCATTGTTTTTTTTTCTTACTCTTTCTCGTGTGATAAATGTAGGAGTAATGTAAAATAAAATCCCCAAAAAGAAATGTAAGCATTTGTGATTAAAATGTATGTGGGCAACGTAACAGATAATGAAATAGGGATTTAAAAAAAACAAATACGGTAAAAATAAAAAATGAGGTAATAAAGATTTCAACAGACAAGTTGACATATAAACATAAAAATGATAAAATAAAAATGATGTGTAATTCACCAATTATTTAATTTTTCTCCTTCTATTCGGCTCTCTGACTGCAAAACGCTAGAAACATTCCTCAAAGCAGACGTATACAGACGAAGATTACGAAGGGCTTTGCCTCTTTAAATATTGGAAGTAAAACAGTTTTTTGTCCAGAGTTACAAGCAGCTGCATCTGAGAGCCGTTCATTCACTCATCATTCCTACCCCTTGTGTGTGTTTTTTGTTTTCTGTTTTTTCCTGGCTTCCCAGCGTCTGTGTGTTTTCAATCCTGTTTAGATGGGGAAGACGAGGAATCCTGAGAACGTGGAGTATTTCCAGCCTCCCATTAGGTTTCCTCTCTCCAGTTTGAGATACACTCGGTCTCCTTTCTCCATCTGGAGCAGAACCCCATTGCTGGCGGCCTCTCTGGTGACATCCTGGTCCCCGGCGAATGCTGAGATCATGGCCCATCCGTTCAGCATGAGGCTCACCTGCAGGGCCCAGAACACAAGGCTGTTACACAGGACTGATCAATACAATAAAGCCCATATTGATACAATGCCACCTCATAGCGCTGTACAACTATAGCAAGTGCAGACATTAAGCTAAGAAAGCTCTGTCAAAGCAGTCTGGATTTAAAGGGTCGCAGATTGGATGGGGGGGGTGCAAAAATGAGGGGTACGATCGGGGGGTGCAAAGATTAGGGGTACGATTGAGGGTGCAAAGATGAGGGGTACAATTAGGGGGTGCAAAGATGAGGGGTACGATCGGGGGGTGCAAAGATAAGGGTACAATTGAGGGTGCAAAGATGAGGGGTACAATTAGGGGGTGCAAAGATGAGGGGTACAATTAGGGGGTGCAAAGATGAGGGGTACAATTAGGGGGATGAAAGATGAGGGGTACGATCGAGGGGGATGTAAAGATGAGGGGTACGATCAAGGGGGTGTAAAGATGAGGAGTACGATCGAGGGGGGTGTAAAGATGAGGGGTACGATCGAGGGGGTGTAAAGATGAGGGGTACAATCAGGGGGATGCAAAGATGAGGGGTACGATCGAGGGGGTGTAAAGATGAGGAGTACGGCAAACAAACGCCCTTTCACACAGTGTGAGAGATGAAGTGCTGTTATATACAAACAAAACTATCTCATACAGTACTGATAAATACAATGGAATGTACACCAAATCCACCAGTCAAACCTACATATTGCAGTCTCTCAAGGGACTAGCTCAACACAATCATTATAAGCAGGTGGGAATTACACAGTTTAACTTTTCTACCAGTATTCATCACTGTAGTGGAGACTTTAGGCATGGCCTATCTGCGATTAACATAGGGAAAGTGAATAACCACAAAGAGGCACCACATCTTGCAGTGTAAAATATAGACACATGCTTGATATCTGTCTGCTTCAATGTAAACTTTTTACGCAGCTATTCAAATCTAATATAATCAAATCCCCTAACTTAAAAAACGTTGGCATGAAATGTATAAAAAGATTCATTAAATTGTCATTATGCATGCAGTGCCCCTGGACAGGGCTCTCCAGCTGTACTAAAAAAAAAAAAAAAAAAAAAAAAAAAAGCAGGCGTTAGTCATCAGACTGGGAATTTATATTGAGGAAGATTGGGGATTTATATTGAGGAAGATTGGGGATTTATATTGAGGAAGATTGGGGATTTATTAGTTAATGCTCTGTACCTGGTAAATAGAATTCACGGCTAGTTTTACACAGTCTGATTAGCAATAATCTTGGACAAATCTATTTAAATTAACATGAGGTATTCTGAGATTGGTGCTAATCAGAGTCTGAAACTAGCCGTTAGTGTGACAAATGTTAATATGCTAACTTCGACTGCAATTATCCAGGCATGTAAAAAGCATACTGGTCATTATTGTTTTAGTTTCCAATTGGGCCTATTAAACAAAAATGAGTAACCGCAGCACATTATTTGGGTGCTGCAGTTATGTAAGCAATTAAGAAAGGAAGTATTTGTTAACACCGCAGTGCTCTGTGAACTGGAGGTTAGGCCTACACCAATAGAAACGCGGCAGTAATGAGAGTGATGCGGGTGCTTTGATCTATAAGGTCACAGACACTGTCAAACAATCGCTTAACATTACTGTAATTTAAACTTTCAATTTAATCACCATTTTCCATGATAAAAAACTCTCAAGACCCATTCATAAATCACTATGCGCCAAAGTACCTACTATTAACTTATAAGTGATTATATATATATATATATATATATATATATATATATATATATATATATATATATATATATATATATATATATATATATATATAATAATATGTGTGTGTGTGTGTGTGTGTTAAATTCGTCTTTTTTACGGAATAAAGCAAAAAGTTTTCTGACCTGGATCGTCTGTCTGTTATACACTTTGACCACGTGAAAATTGAAACTGTAAATTCCTTTTCGCGGAGCGATGAAAGTGCTTCTCTCCGTGTCAAAATTGTCCCCAACGTTCACGAGTACCTGTAGGGAGAAGATGGGAAGACTGTTAGAACAATCAAGAACAAGTAGCTCGCTCTACAGAAACAACAACGATCGAAGACACCAGCTTTCAGAAAGAATCGGAACCCGTGGAAAAAAAGACATGTATGCAAAACGGAGAAGTACTGTATCATCTTCTCGAAATCAGTCGTTGACGGTATTTATTCGCATGCAGCTCTTTCCTTTCGCGCAGTGGCATTTGACCAAATTGTTTAAGTATCTTGAAAGTTAGAAATGCACACAACACAATGTCATGAGAAGCACGCATTGGCGGGTTCTTTGCTCTCTAAGAGACATTTTTTTTTGGTTTTTTTTTGTAATGTGTATCAAAAAATATAGAATAATAATAAACAAAACATGTATTTTGCGTTGATAAATGATGCACAGAATCCATTCAAGCCCTGATTTCGCTAAAACACCATTAATCCACTTGTCATGCATCTCCTCACCCGGCACACTTGCCGTCGCCTCAGTTGAAGTAATTTAATAACTCTACATGGACGGACACCCGGTGCTAAGCGCTGTCTTCGAATCCCAGTCCATGAGATTTATTAAACATGCTTTGAGCGGCACGCTTTTCACCTTCATTATTTACCTGGTCGAAGTAGATGACCATAGTTCGGTTACTCATTTCTGAGGGTTCGTGGTTCGTGCTCCGAACGGAGGAAAACGCTACCTTGGCATTGCCCGACCGCACTGAAATGCCCAGAGCCGTCCCTGTTGTGTCCGAGGTGGGATTAGAATCGCAAACCACCAGGCATTTCCCCTCCAGGACTATGGGTTCGGTTTCATTCTGGCCGCACACTAGCCCAACTAGCCACACCACGCTCAGGAAAAGCACCAGCATGACAGCTGCTTCTTCGGTCTGCAGCTTTCAACAGAGTGCAGTAACCCACTTCTAGACTCACCGAAACAGCTCCTTTTCTCTTTATCAAATCCAGATGTGAATAGATCTATTGTTGTTGTTGTTGTTTGTTTCTTCTTAATCTATGTCTTGATATCCTTTATTTATACGCTCCGGTTTAGTTTTGTGAGTGGGGGCTCTTTGTGATTTTCCTTGCCCCTTGTGCGCGCTTGCTTGCTGGCTTGCTTGCGTCTCTCGGCTTCTTGTCCTACTTTAAGGCTGAGTGAAATGACCCCTGAATTGTAGAAAGCGGCCCCTGGCTAGTCGATACACAGCTGAATACATAGCGCAGTGTCCGTCTGGTGCCGCTCTGAATTATTGATATGTGAGATATTAGAAGAGAAACACAAAGGCGAGCTTTCCGCTGCTCCCGCCTCATTCATTTTCATCAGCTCCCCACGGCCCCAATCAAAGATTAGAACACTTCCACATTTCCAATCGCCTGCCAACCCGCCTCCTACGTGTGACGAGCGCAGGTTTTATTTATAAGCGTGTTACAGGTGGATAGATGTCGAGCCCCAGATTAACGCTGGAGCCGAAGCTCAGATCATGAGAGTCCGCAGTCGAAAGCATCTTTTTCGGGGCTGAAAGTAAACTGTGTACCTTGTGTCTGGGAGAAGGCTGATCGTTGTAGCAGTTTTGATTTCAAGAAAAGTGTCTTCATTGAGACCTTTGAGAGCTTGTGAAGTAAAGTTTAAAAAGACGCACAGGACTGCAATCAAGAACTGCGAAGAGTCCTCACCACAACTTTAAATAAACGGATCCAAAACGACGGGCTTCGTTATACAAACTACCTCAAGAGAAAAATGTATTGTTTGAAAGAGGTTTGCGGAGGACACTAAATAGAGCGATTGCATAACCAAGGAAATGGACCTCTGACATTAATTTAGATTACATTGTTTGGTTAAACAATGCGGAAGTTTTAAACGGGGGTGGGTGGGCTTAGGGTCAATTAAATAATTACATTTTAGAAAACAAATGGCTTGGAAGACATATCAGGCTGAAATACAATAAGATGAACAGCTCATTAAAACTCGTACAGAATAAGCAACAAAGCTTTGCTTCGCTCAGACTTTGTAGAGCTGATAGAACCACCACAGCTTGCTAGCTCTGTGCAAATAGACTCGCCGGAGCAATATCGTTATGTCTACAAAACTAAATTAAAAACAAACCCCCAGCCCACGTCGAACACGCGTATTAAATCAAATATTGTGTATGTGTCACTACGGGTACCCGCAGCCGGAGGTCTGAGATAACGTTTGATACTTCTGTTCTACAGTATGACATTTGACTTCAGTGATGAAATAAGATTTCAAAATAAATATTCCAGCCGGCGTACGGCGGGTCTAAATTTTATCTCTGAGAATATACACTAAAATAAGATTATCTTTTGATAATTGTGGATATAATTCAAATTTAAAAAAAAATACAGGGTTGACATTTGAACCAAATCAAAAGGACAGAGACATGTGTTTGGGATCAATCGACGTGGATTCCAGCTAGTACAGATATTGCCATTAGCTCTCATTATTAATCGCGTATTTGCACATCTTGCCCCTATTTAATTACTTTCAAATCTATCATCGCCTGATTTAATAAGCGTGTTTGCGTAATTTCCTAAGACTTTCTTGTACCCATCTGTAACAATGATTGTATGACAAAGGCATATTGCTAACTATGTCAATTAAATCTGACAGACATTTTACAGTATAGCTTGCACAATAAAAGATTATCCCTATAAAGTTGCGATACTTCTTCCGATAGACCCAGCCACTTCAGCACCACATGTGCTGAACAGCTCCGTTGTCAGCAATATCCTGAATACATAAGAACACATAGGAACAAAAGACACCATTCGGCCCATCTAAGCGCGTTAGGATCCTAGCAGCTAATTGATCTTAGAACGTGGTCAAGTTGATCCTTAATAAAGGATATAAAGGAAAAAAAAACATATAAAGGATCCAAGTGTTTCTGCCTCAACAACGCGACTAGGTAGCCTGTACCAAACACTCACCACTCCCTGTGTGAAGAAATGTCTTCTGGTCCTGGTTTCTGTACTGCGCGTAAAGTATTGGTTCGGATTAACGGTCAACTCCTTCTAAGATGTTTAGACTTCAATCATGTCTGGTCCCCGTACAGGGGGCCCGTCCCCAGGGGCCTCCCCCCGCCGGCCTGCCCCCCTCCCGCTGATTCATTGTTTTAGGCAAAAATAGATTGTGTTCTTGCAGCGTTTCCTCGTCGCTCAGTCTTTCAAGTCCTTAAAGATCAACGACGAGATGGTCCTTCAGGCTGGAGGTTAATCACTCCGGGGGATTATTACACGCAGTCCTGGGCATCACATTTTCATCACATCTTAACTGTTTGTCTTTTGGAGGATACACCTTAGACGCACCAAAAAACAAAACAAAACAACAAACAAACAAACATTACATTCCACAGGGCCGATTTATAACTATTAAGATGTGTTTAAAATCTTGCATAACATAGTTGTATTTATTTTTAAAATTCGATTTTACATTGTAGTCAGCAGTAATTTAATGATATTGAAATGAACAAATATTTATAGTATGCCTGATAATGTATCGTATTATCCATTGATATTAACAAACGTCAATGTTTGCTATACAGCCAGTAGAAAAAAACGAGTACATAATAGCCACTTTCTAAAAATGTAATTATATATATATATATATATATATATATATATATATATATATATATATATATATATATATATATATATATATATATATACACACACTACTCACTGCATTATCATGGCAATGTATATCCTGTACTATTCCTTTTTCCTGGGACGTTGTTATGGAACGACCACGTTTATTCTCATGTATTACACCTTAGCAAATACATTCTTGCTGAATAAAGATACTTTCATTATTCATTTTAATGTGTGCATTGCGAAATTAAATATATCAATATCAATACAAGGCAATGCGTTCGTTATTAGTATTTATTTTAATGAAATATTATATTTCACAGTGGGCAAGAAAGTTTTTTTTTCCCTGTGTTATCATATATATTATTTTATTTACACCGAGGAAGGCACAAGCAAACGTTTCTCCTCGTGTATTGTTTTCTTAATCCTTGCATTACAATCTGCGATCGAATGTTTCGTATTTACAAAGAATAATATTTAAAAAAAAAAAAAGTTAGCCGGCAAAATATTTATGCTGAAAATTTGAAAGACAGGAATCCGTAATTCCATTTCTAGCTGTCCCTTCTATTTGTTTGTATTAGTTTCTAGGCCAGGCAACAGATTGCAGTGTTTTTAATAAAGGGGAAAATCGTCCGTTAACAACACAGTGATATGAAATGAAGTCTTAATAACAGGCGACGTGGGATCTGCAGCTTTCTTGATTTGTAGTGAAGACGATACAAACAGAAATATTTAAATGTTCTAGATTAACACAGAACTAGAATTATTACTAATTTCTGAGGTGTCTAATATGTAATCAAGCCCCTGTTATACAACCTTCTTCTTCTTAATAATAATAATAATAATAATAATAATAATAATAATAATAATAATAATAATAATAATAACCCCAGTTTCTAGGGACATGGAGTTACCAGCCAAAATTAAATACAAATGGTCCCCAATCTTGCCATGCATCTCGCACGGTCATAATGTTGTCTTTTAACAGCTGCATAAATAGTTTAAGGCGGTAGTAAAACCAAATCTTAACAACAAGGTGCCAACAGGGGAGCTGTGTCTGCCTGCTCACCTTGCTCACAGCAAGCCTGACATCAGCAGCAAGCTTTGTGTGGGATTAATAGAGGGTAGCCTTGGGATCACCCTGATACAAGTTTACTACAGTATTTGTGATCAATCACTTGTCAGTCATTTGTCAGTTTTCCCCCATGCATTTACCATAGTCTACCAAGATTAGCCATTTACAACATATATATATATGCTTTACCATAACTCTCTGGGATTTACAGTGCTTATCGATGCTTAGCCATGCTTTTACTCTGCTTTATCACACTTAGCCATGATTTTACTGTGGGAACTTCTATAAGGGCTGAGCTGTGGTTTAAGATGAAGAAATACTAACACTTTGCTACCAGGCTGGTTGGAACCCAAACCAAATACCCAGACTGTCTGTATGGCAGATTATACCAATGGGAGCAGGCATAAGATATTTAATACTATTACTACTACTACTAATATAAATATATTCATTAATCTCTCACTGCAGTTTGGAAAGGCTAACCAAAGCTCTGCTGTGCTCCAGTCAGTCATTTGCATTCGTTATGTAAATCCAAGAATTTAGTTCATGAAAAATTGAAGGACCATTACAAATAGTATCAGGCTTATACATTATAAATGATACAAAAAGCTCACAGCCACACTATGAACTGGCCAATTATATCTGTCAGGACTTCAGAAGTGAATAAAGGAAATGAAGCTCAACGAGATTAGAGGGATGGGAGAAAAATGACTTCTGTCACCACTGAAGAACAAAAGCAAACTTAACACCTACCTGCACGCACAGATGAACAGAGACACACAGACACACATAGACACACACCCACACAATCTGAGCACTGAGGCTAAACACTCTTACCCTTTAAGGCGTTTCCCTTCTGATAGTTACATGCATGTACTAATTTTCTTCAAAGCTGTGCTGGGTTCGTCTGGGTTTTCAGCTCAGTGTAAATATGTCAATGCCATGTTTTAGCACACATATTCTTTTAGAACTATTTCAAATACTTCTTGCTTGTGTGTTTGTATTAAAGAAAAGTGTTGAAGCGGTGTAAAAACGTCACTCTGATAAGCAGCATGAGCAGAGCCTGATGTATGAAGCTTCAATGAGCAGCACTCAAGAAGAAGTCTTACCAGCAGTAAAAGCTGAGATTTGTTTGCTACTTTACTAACTTTATAACTTTATAAATAATTAGCAGATGGACAGCAGCGAGCCTGTGATGTGCCTGAGCACTGCCCATGAGGCTGCTCAACACTGCTGAAGTCATGAAACTCAACAAGCCATTCATTACTGTACCATAGCAGTGTTTTTCTTTGGAGGAACTGTCAGTGTAATATATACAGTACATGGGTCAACCTGAAGATAAACTGAGGCTAATTAAGGGCAGGTGCAATCCATTTTACAACCTTAGTTCCTGTACACTTTGAGTACCATCAGGATCAAAGGTGTAGCATAAGCACACTTCACCTGGGTCACTATCCCGTCAATTACAGTCCGAGCCACTTCACAGTGACTCTCCCAAGGAAGCTAGCATATCGAGTGCTGTATAAGTGTTCTATTGCTTGTTTTATGACTGATCACCACTCCACAGCTGGAGATCTGAATGGGAGCTGACATTCTATACAGTACATGTATTTGCTTTATTTAAGAAATGAGTTGCACTTTAATGTGTGTGAGTTCCAGTGTGTTTGCATTGCCCTGCTCATTATGCAGGTAAATCAGCCACACAGTGAACTGGAGTGACACCCAAGTCAAAGCACGCTCAATAGGAAGAGGTTACAAATGATAACGTTGCAAATGGAGTAGACTCATCTCAAAGCTCACCATGATAACCCAGCACTGTAATAATGCATCACCCACACCAGCAGTCTAATTTGCATTTACTATAGTTTACACCCTGCTAGCCTGTGCCTTTATCCCATTCGCTGAGGTATACCACAGTACACCTTTAGAAGGGAACTTCATAGTAGCACCTCACCCACTGAGCAAGTAATTCAGCAGCTAACCACTAGGGGTGCTAAATATTTACTGACTATTCTTTAATAGCCTGGACTGCAGCATTGTATGTGTTTGGTAAGACAAACCACATGATACACCCTTTCTCAACAAATACTAGGAACTATATAAAGCAATGAACACACTTTCTATTTCTTTAAATATCTATTTAATATCTATTTAAATTAAAGGGAATTTTCCTATATATATATATAGATATATATATATATATTGGGATTACGGTATAATATATATAATATATATATATATATATATATATATATATATATATATAGACACACACACACACACACACACACAGTCTATTTATTATAATTCAACAATCTAAGCAAACAATCGTAGGTACAGATATAGAAACATTTTATATAACTCAGGAACCCCTCTCTGGCTCTAGCTCAGCTCCGCTCCGCTCCAGGTTCCAGAGCATGGCCAACCCTAATTCCAAGCTTGCACATAAGTCAAGTAATGAAACACCATTCTTCTGATTCAGTGTTCGTTGTACTAATAACACCATCTACTGTTCTCTGTTGGAACAGCAAACAAAGGAGCACTGAGGAGAATCTCTTCATAGAAATGATAATATAACAAAATTAAAAAGGAATGATAAATGGGTGACAGAGGCACACCCCTTACCAATCCTGAAATAATAATGCTACTGTAATACGTTTTTAAAATGAATAATAATGATTTCAAAACAAGACTAATCGCAGAGAACGCCTAAGCCTGAGGCACTGCAGAAAATAACCCAGATTCCTTTATTCCACTGTGAGTTTCCACACAATCTGAATCAATGCAGCGTGACAGAAATGAAGGGTTGGAGGCAGCACAGAACTATTAAAGATGAGGTGGCCTTGAGAACAGAGGTAAAAGAGGGGCTCTCGCTGTTTTGCCGTTGAAAGAACAAATGCCTTGTCAGTTTATTCAGGGCCTTCTATTCATCTTTCCATTCCCTGCTCGTTGTTCAGTAATACATGAAGCTATTCTTTCTCATCACACCCTGACACCAGAGCTCTCTACTGCATGCTTCTTTCCTTGGTGCTTCAAATAACCAGACATGTTTAGTCTCAGCATCAGCAGCAAAATGGAACCCATTTTTCTTTCAGAATTTCTTTTCTGAATTTCCCTTAACTTTCATAGTTTTTTTTTTTATTATTATTATTCATATTTTTTGGGGGAAAAAATGGTGTTAACTTAGTACAGTGGAAACTATTTTGACTTCTTTTATCTTAAACAAAGATACAAAAAAATCAAACACTAGAGGAGGCCCAATCTTACATGAACAATGAGTTTAAATCAGGTACAGCTTACTAGGAAATAACATTCAGTGGACTACACTTTCAGCCAATGCCTTCATCAGTGTATATTTTACAATTCACTCAAGCTGTGGGGGTTTGAGCTGCTGTATAGATGCCTGTCACCAAATGCCTTCAATAGAGCAAAGCCAGCCATCCAGTGTGGCAGTCTGTAACTTCATTTGCGCTTAGTCATGCATCAGTCTAAGTCACCTTTATTGGTGTAATCACTAAATGTATCCATACAACAAGATTATTGATCAATGCAAGGTCCAGTCCTGGGTTAAGGAAACAAGATCACTTATCGACGTGACAATCTTTGATTTGAGGGCCGTAATTAAAAATGGAAATCTGTGAATCCCTTTAGTGCTTTAATTGAATTGGTCTTTTGAGCTGTCCTGTCTGCGTGATGACTGTGCTCATTTTTATAAAGTCATTTTCCAGCCCTTGGTTATCAGCTGGATAATGTGTCCTGTACTTGGAAACAATATGAGCTGCAAAACCTCAGCTGATTTTAGGTTTGTTTCATAAACACATCCCTGCATAGATTCAGCCAACTGAAACCAACACCACGATTGGAAACATATACGATTCCTGCTTCATTGTCCATTATATACGATTCCTGCCTCATCAGCCACTGTATATGATTCTTGGTCTAGCATTGCTGCTTAGAAAGTGTTGCTGAAATGTAACGGGACCAGCACAAAGCAATGCTGACAGCAACACGTCTGGAGCTCTGGTTTTATTATAGAAACATACCGGCTGTACCTCTGCTCACACGGGAACGACGACCTGCCTCTAACATCTGGACAGATAGCATTGAAAATACTGGTCATCCCAACAGGGCTTCACCAAGCGAGAGACAGCGTCTGGAGCAGCCAAGGTTACAGGGTATTAAAAAAAAGCACACAAGCACGGACACATGTACACGCATGCACACGCACATACACACGCACAAGCATGCACATGCACTCACACACGAGCAAGTGCGCACAAACACACGTGCAGACACACGCACAAGCAAGTGCGCACAAACACACATGCACACACACGCACAAGCATGCACATGCATTCACACACGAGCAAGAGCGCACAAACACACGTGCACACACGACCAAGCAAGCGCGTACAAACACACATGCACACACACGCACAAGCATGAACAAACACACATGCACACACACGCACAAGCATGCACATGCGCTCACATACACACGTGCACACACGCGCACTTCACTCACACACAAGCAAGCAAGCACAAACACACATGCACACACGCACATGCACACCAACCTAAATCCAGGTAGACCTCGATGGCATGCGCATGGCAGCCCTCCCTATTGTGGTTGGAGGGGTGAGACAGCGTGAGACGTTACGCTGCCATATCCCTGGCCTCTTCTTTTGTGTCTGCCAAGCTGCCCAGTGCCAGTTATGTCTAATTATTATGACTCATTGTTTTCTATATATTTTTTTTTATGTGGATTTAACACCAAATGTATGCAACCTTTCACAAATCCATCAGGGTTAGTGCAATCCAAACTGGAGCACAGTGACCTAAATGGTATAGTTTCATCCAAACGATCACCCTATCTCTTCCCTACTTTTATATTCTGTCATAGTATCAATCTTTAGCAAAAAAAGAAAACCCTTTTAAATGTGTTATGTGTATATATAGTACGCTCAGATATGGAAAGCTACTGCACTTTTATGGTTGAGTATTGTGAAGCTCTGGTAGGCTTTCTCTTCAATGGTAGAGCTGAAGTATCTGTAAACCTTGGAGTTCAGAAGCCAGATCTACAATGGAAAACTCATTAAGCATTCTATAATGGACCTGCTATAATGTCATTATTCCACCAAGTGTGGTAAGTGCTGTATATTAATTAGGACAGAGGGTTTAAATGAACTGAACTCCTCAGAACCTTGTATGAGGAGTGTGTGTCCTGGGCTGGCATGTGTGCAGCGCTCAGGCTGGGCTCTGGGAACAGTCCTCAAGGTCAGCCCCACCGCCAGGGAGATTCCTGCTCATTTCAAATAAAGGGACACGTTTGCTCAGCTTGTGCTCTTCCAGACCGGTACAACATCTTCACCTTGAGAAAAGAAAAAAGCAAAATAAGCAAACCTGTTACTGTTTCAAAACTGAAGGACTCAGACTCAGGATGCTGATTTATTAATGCTTTGTTACATTAAAGCTTAGTAGCTCTGAAACTCGAAGGGGAGGAAAATAAACATATATGAAGAACTAAGAAAGCCCTACTAGCTTTAAAACCTCTTCACGCAACATCAGACTGAATTGACCTGACTATTACAGCAGTACACCTTATCTATAAACACCTGTACTGTGTATTTCTTTAAACAAATCAGACTAAATAGCTAAGCAGTGTCAAATATTAATATAAACTATGGAGCCTCCAGTATCTTTAGATTGGCTAAACAGCAAAAATATCAAACCTCTCAGGGTCGCAAACCACAGAGAATCTTTCCAGGTAAGGACAGGACAGGAGGGGAGACTATGGGTTAGTCTCGAAACCTTCAATCAGTGCAGCAGTGGACTAATCTCCCAAGGCATGCCTTACAAGCAAGTGGAATGTGTGTTTCTCTTTGCTAGTAAAAGAAAGTGAGCCGCACTTTGGACAGCATAGAAAAGCTGCAAAGAAGCAGGTGGACACGGGAGGAGAAGGGGGTCAGAAACAGCCTTGAGAAACTGGTTGAAGTCAGCCCAGCACACAAGACCAGGATATTATTCAAGGTAAGGTGCTTGATACATGATTACCGGTATTGAACATGCTGTAGTGCTGCACTGAGAAATACTAACAGATACATCGAGAAATGTGCCTGAAGCATAAAAATGAACATCTGATGTTGCAGAATGAAATCTACTGTGTGCTTTCCAGTGCCATAGCATTATGATTCAGTGTTCTCAAACTGTGACTTGCAGGTCTCAGTAAAGCAGAGGATGCACCTGGTTACAGTGTAGATTCATCAAGTGTGGGGGTCTAATTTATTTTATAGAGACCAAGCAGGGGCTCCTCAGAGAAGGAATTAACAGCAAGTTCCTCGGGTACAGCGTTTCAAGGAGCCCTGCCCAGCCAGCTGGGACGCCACCTGCCCAAATTCTCCAGCATTCATTATCATGAACAGGAGAACCTGCAGTACAGGGCAAATCTGCAGATATGCTCAATGCAATACAGTCTGTAGAGTTAATTAGCAGTGTCTGACCCCAGGCTACAGAGCTCAATGCAATAAAGCCTGTACAGTGTGGCAGAGTAAGGGGAATTCCAGGCAGGTGTCCCTCCTGCTACCCATTTTTAACCCCAGGACTATATTTTCCTTTTTTCTTTCTCCTACTCTGCCACAACCAACTGTCTGGTCAGCAACTCTGCAAGTCCTTTTGTGAAAACAAAACTAAAATAAAGTAACAGATGAATGCTGGTTTATATTTCATAAAAGTCGTGGAAGTTCACACTGCAGACGACTGCATTGCCAACAAACCTTGTCTGTGTCCTTGCAGGTCAGCGCAGCACTCTGCCCTTCAGCGCTGTCGATCCGTTCATGAATGGCCACGCACTCCTTCCTACGGAGACCCCAACCAGGACCACCAGTAGGCTTCTGGAGAACTCCAGTGTGACGAGGGCCAGCCGGCCGCACTTACCCAGCGAGGCCCCGAGCCAAGGGTTCACCAGTAGGGCCCCCGCCCAGCCTTCGGAGTCCAACACGGCTTCCCAGTCCAGCGCCCTCCTGGCCAGTGATGTCTTCTACTTCCATGAGGCCGTCCAGGGCTTCCCCGCGCTGCAGAGAGTGAAGACGATGCTGGAGAGAGCCTGGGACGAAGAGCAGCCTCCGCTCAGGCTGGAGGAGGTGCTGAGATGCAGGTTAGAAAAAAGTACAAGACAAACGTTTCAGGCTGTGCAGTCTTCACTATACAAAAACACTAAAAAAAAGCAAACAAATATTTTCGTTTAGAAGGCTGAACAGCTAAACTATTGACTGTTAACCTTCCTCAGTAGGAAATGCTAAAACATTGTATACTAAAGCTGACTTCTGGAACTTGCACTGTAGTTTTGCATCATCTGCTGAGCTGACACTTCGTCCTGCGCTCTGCATGTCAGACTGATCTCCCATCACCCTGGAGATGTGGTGGGTGTCTGAATTCTGAGTGCCGGGGGCAAGGGGTCACTCACCTTGGCAGCCAGTCCGCGCTCATGGGAGCTCCTTCTGCCAGCCTTCAATCCCGACAGGTCTCGCCGCTCCTCAATGCTTGACAGACAGAGTGACTAAGCAGCAAGACCACTGTGCTGTCCACTTCCTAAAGAATTTCCATTGGAAAAAAAACACAGCTTTTCTAAAACGATACGAACGCTTCAGGCTAAGGATCTGTTAACTAGTTAATTATATCTTTACTTTATAATGACTTTAAATACTAGTGTGCCATTAAATGATTTGCGAATAAGCTGCTCTCCTTTGGTAATAACAGGAAATTCCTTTGCTAAGCCCTGTATTTTTTTGGAGATGTGTTTGTCCTGTATGCAGGCATCAATGATTGTCAGAGAGCCACAGTGCGACTCTGCTGGAGCTGTGCAAGAAGAATGGGGTTCAGGCAGGCATTCACCCGCACATGAAAGATTCCGAGCACCATTTTCAGAAGACCTGTGGAAGGTCCCAGCATCGACCACTCTGTAGCATAACTCAACGCATCACAGAAACAGCTTTCCACCCCATCCCACAAATCCAGAACTTGGACCCCTAGAAATAATAATTCCCACATGGGAAAGAACAAGATGTCTGTGTTAATGTTTTTTTTTTTTTCTATTTGTTTAAGAAATTTACATTTAATTAAAGTAGTAATAGGCTATTTGTAAACAACATAAATATTCTCGATTCAGAGGTGAACTGAAGCAGTTTCAGTAATCTAAGGCAAAAGTGTATTTTTACTATTTTACCACTAGAGGGAGCCAAGCACAGTGACAGGACCTTTGGTAAACTGTATTATTAAAACTGCAGTGTCCCACAATCACAAGGAGAGAAAACCAACTTGTTTACTGGAGTCAAGCTTTCCTGAAACTGCCTGGCCATCCTAACCAAGCTCAGCTGCAGCCCAGAAAGCAGCCACGCTGTCGGTGGTGTTCTCAATACACTGATAAAGAGCAGGTGTGGTACAGGATGGCTTGCAAGGTACAGTGACAACCTTCCTGAAAGTGAGAAGGCTTGTTTAAACCTGTGGAGAGCAGTCAGTGTGCAACAGAACCAGCTCAAAGCAAGTATGATCAAGTGCTTGTAATAGAGAGGCTTCACCTTTCAACCATTAATGGATGGCCTTTCATTCTCAGTCCAGCACTGGCAGCTGTGAAAAGATAGCCAGTTTGTACTGGACATCCCCATACATTAAATCCCACAGCTTTTTAAAATATAGCAAGGAATTTTAAGGGACTTTAAGCAGGGAGCAGTACTCTAAGTAAACTAAGATGTCTGAAGTACTTTCCTTTATTCTTATTAAATACGTGTTTCATACAATCAACAGAACAGGAGTTAAGGCTGACCAGCATCTAACAGCTCTAGTTTGCTTGGTAGTAATACAAAGACAGTCGAAAATGTAACAAAATCTCAAAATAAAATTAAAAAAAGAACACTTAATGAATTGTTACAGTACATGTTAATATGAAGTTGGTGTGCAATAGTGTGACAAAAAGCAAAGCCTTTACTTGATGATCATCAATATTATGATCATTCTTGTTTAGCTTTGAAAGCCCTTCCGTGAAGTCACTTTGTTTTGTAACTGTACTGCATGTGCAAGATAGCAAAGCTTTGTGTTTTTATCTGGAGAGCCCATCTTCCAGTCTTTCTTTCTATAAAGTCTTACTATTACAATGCTGCTTAGTTTCGCTACCAAACACTAGTCAACATACAATAGTAACCACAGCGCTACCTCAGAGAACAGGCTGTGAATCCCAGTAACAATGGAGAGAATGCACCCCACCCTCCCTTCTATATGCACAAGATAGACATGATACAGTCCTTCAGCAACATGAGCGTCACACACTGCCCTGCTAACACTGAAAAAGACCACAGCGGCTAACTGCATTTATCCATATTGGTTCCTTCATGATAAAAGGATATGTTAAACATCATTGTATTATTTTTTGCTTCTAAATAGTAAGACACTTCTTTCATAAATTAAATTGGATATTCTCTAGTACTAAAAAGCATTTGGGATTACATTAGGGGTAAGGGTCCGTTGTGAACAAGCAGTCGTAAATATGAACTCAGACAGACTTAACCAAGGGTTTACTGAGAAACGTTACAATGACTCTGACAGCTTTACTGAAGTCATGTTCTATTAAAACATTACAGTGTGAGACGGTTGTACAAAACAGATCCTTGAACTAAAGCGTGACCAGCATGTGAAATCTACGAAAATATCTTTCATGAAAAACTGACAAAGACTTGAGCTTCTGTTTCATTTGCAGGCTACAGTGTTTTTAGTGAGTATATGTCCTCGACTCCTATCTCTGCTGTAAATGCTGCTTGTTCTGCTCTGACAGGTACTCTTCAAGGTGCTCTGTGCTATCCTGCTACAGAAAGGCTCTCTGTTAAAGTCTTATTCTGTTTTCTCTGCCCACTTCAGGTCGTCGCTCCGTGGTTTGTTTCCTGTTAGCCTCTCTATCAAGTCTTCCATCCGCCTCCAAAACCCAACACAGTGAAGAGGGTAATTGAGCCACCCTGAAAGAGAAATGCGGGGCAGTTATTACCTAATGAGATCAGATACTTTACTGAGAAAGACCTCTGGGGTGAGACTCCACTCCTGAGCTTGTTATCTGCACACACTGTGGCTAATCAAGCTCATAGTAAAACCTGGAACGGGTGAAACTGCTGTGCAGTAGGAGTCTTATTCCACCTCAATAGCTACAGTAATATACATAAGACTTATTGACTTGACCGAGAACACAAAGGTAAGTCAAGACATATCTTCCTATGCCTGGATGCATGTAAATGTGGGAACAAGAAGCAGCTTTTAATTCCAGGTCATTGCCTGTTACCCGAGCTGCCTGGTACAGCAATGTCAGCCCTTGCTACAGAGTACTGTAGCAAACTTGGTAGAGAAACAAATACGTTTTACTTTCTTTTTTTTTTTTTTTTGCAGTTTACGATTAAATAAGGTCACAATAACAAATGTCTCACCATCTATTAAAAAAAAACAAAAACAAAAAAACCCAACCCTGTCCTCAGCATAACTCCGCACCCCAGAGCCTGTTTGTTTTGTGAGCTGTCTGACTCTGTTCCTGTTTGGCACTGAAGAAGCGCCCTGGAGCCTTTATTACACTTATCAGTGAGGACTGCTGGTGCGGCCGCTATCTTTTGTTCTTTGATATTTTTCATTGCAGCCCATTTGTTATAAGTGACAGTAGGTTCCCATTAAATATACAAGGAGACTGTCAACGATAAAACAAAAAGCAGGGCGCTCCTCTGGGAGAGCAGAGATGTTGAAATAGCATTCTGAGTTGAAACGTGCTTGCAGTCCCCTGTGGATCCTGCTGCTGAGTTTATAATATCAGTCATCATAGGGGTACAATGCAAGAAAACACAGCTCCTTTATCGCTGTGACTGACGGGGAGCCCCGTTTGCTAGTCACTCCCACATCTGTTCTGCTTCCATCCGCGGCTCATATTACAGCACTAAAGGAATGAGGACATGTAGACTATGGGCTGTACCTCGTTCTCATTTGGCACAGGGTGAAACAAAGCACTTCGAAAAGACGCTCTCAGACAGCAATGTTAAAAGGGCTGCTGGTCCTGGGAGAGGGGATGGCTTACCTGTGGTGATGCAGAAGTAGGTCTCGTGGGGCGACACGTGGTGGATGCGGTGGTGCTTTCTCGGCAGGATGATGTGCAGATCCTGCAGGACAGTGACCCAGTGAGGCAGACCGAAGTACATGTGGGACCACTTGTGAATCTGATTGGTCATCGTGACGAAAACAGACAGTGCGAAAACGAAGCACTCCCAGGGGTAGGACTCGGCTATAGACTCTACAGCAGAGAAGAGAGAGACACAACAGCAACGTCAGAGCACTTCAATATCACGCTGCTCTGTCCATTACTGCATCGAGAGACACAACAGCAACGTCAAAGCACTTCAATATCACGCTGATATGTCCATTACTGCATTAAGAGACACGACAGCAGCCTTCTAGAGGATATTACTGCATGTTCCAATTTCAGTGTTTTTATCCAGAATTGCAATCTACAAATGAAGCTAGCATAGGAAAAAGCACTTTGTGGTGTAAGTCTAAGTGTGGTCCAAAGTGGGTGCAAATTTGTTCTTGACTTGTTTTAAATTGCTGAACTACTTCCAGGGTTTTAATTGTTTAGTTCAATATTTAGAACTTGGATTGAAAGCTTAACCACTGTAAAAAAATAAATCTGCATGCCAAATTTAGATTTTTTCTTCCATAATTCATATTTATTTCCATATACCTCTACACATAAACATTGCACAGGTAGTCCTATACCTACACTTAAATGCTTATTTGTGGATTACATTATCACATGACTGTAGGAATCAGAGCCCTGAAGATAGGCTCTGTCACTCCTCACACCAGAAGAACCTCGAGTGAGCAACAGAACAGAACCGGGACGCTCGTCCCGGTAGCAGAGACAGCTGCAATCAGAGCCGAGTAAGAGATGAGCAGGCAGATTGCCAGACTGCGTTAAGGGTTTTAGGAAAACACTCAGTGACTGTGCCCTATTCAACAGGGCTACAAGTCTGCTGTGTGCGTACCACACAGGCCCTGCTACTGTTCTTGCCAGGACTTCGGTTGTTTGGGCTGTTGTTTCCTTTCCAAAGTTTACAGTGTATCATCGGAATCACTGCACTGGGGAACAGCCATTGAATTAGTAATGTCACCTGGAATTTAACATGCACTCTACGCAGAAGCCAAGCAGCTTCATAAACGAGATTTCCAGATCTACTCTTGAGATTTTTCAGTAATAACAGCAGTTGAAACAGATGAAAGCCAGTTTCTACAGAATGTCAGTCTGATGCCGGGTTTAATCTTGGGCTTTGTCTATACTAGCTTTCTCTGGCTTTATGATAATCGCAAATACTGAACATAAAATTAAGTAACAGTGTAAGTAAGCTTAAGTCTGCTCTGGGCCATGTATTATAAACAAGTGGCTTCACTATCTGACACGTCTGTGAAGGCGCTGCGCTTCCTTACTGTGCTGCGCTTCACTGCGAGTGTGTGCAAGCAACACAGCTAGCTTGAGGAGACAATACCACAGTGAATGAAAAGCTACAGGGGGCTTAGCAAGCGCAACAGAAACGCTGGTCTGAATGGGTCCGTTTCTTCAGTGGCCTCAATGCTGAAGCGTATTAGAAAGGCTATACTGTAGGGACATGCTCAACATATTGAAATCGATGTACAGGCATCTGGAAATATTATTGATCACGATCTCGTCAAATATTATTAAGGACCATGGACATCACATTGTTTTTGTTTTCCCATATCTGTACATTTAGTTGAAATAAAATTCACATTAATATCTCACGTATAAAAACAAAAACACACACAGTTCTGCATATGTTGAATGCATTAACAAAACAGCCTCTGGCAACTGCCCGCTATTCTTCCAGCAATGGCTTTGCTCATTAGACCTGGGCAGTTCTTGCCAAGCCATCAGGTTCAGAGTTTAGAATTTCCAATCGATTTGTTTCATTTTTTGTGTCTGGACAGACTGCCTTTACAGAAACAAACAAAAACTGTTCCATGTGCACCACAGGATAGTCACAGGCTGTGTTTTGCTTTTCCCCCAGCAGAGGGCGTTCAACACACCTCTCACCAAAGCAGCTGGTTGAAAGCTGGGTCTATGCATTATCACATACCATCATCCCCTTTATTCAGCCTCTGAGCTCACAAGCAAACCAGACAGAGGATCTGAATGAACAGCAGATTGTCAGCAGATAAAACACTTAAGGGCCGGGATTAAAGGTTTACAGACTCAATACGAAGAACACGTAGCAGCCTTTGCCCAGTCTTGCAGTTTTTATCAAGTCCTTTAGATCAACGATGTCTCAATGACTCTATTTCTCTTGAAGGCCCTGCGAGTGGTTGAAGCGGTTTGGTGCCAGTCTGACTGGAGGATATCCCTGCCTGGGTATAATGAGTGCTAGTTATACACAACCAGGAGCCTTACAGTAGCTTCACTCTGGTTACAGCAGCGGCTGGCAGTAGAGAAGTGGCAAGTGTCATTTACAATGTGAATTAAACATGCAGGATTCATTTCTCAAAGGCTGCAGCCACAGTCAGTCACACTAGGGGTCGGATGTCATGTGCTGGTCTCCATGTGTATTCAGCACAGTAAAGCACACTGCACTGAAATACAGCTAGCGCACAACTCTGACGAAGGCACCAGCTGGTCTACTTTGCCTTTAAATATTTCACTGTACCTCTGAGTATTTGCAGTATGGCCAAGTAACTCCAACCAAAAAAAGAATACAAAAATACTTCTGTTTGTTTTATTGCAGCCACATGCGCTTGACACTAGCCTTAAAAACAACAACAAAAAAAAACTAGAAATAAAATATAAAATTCATTGACAAACACTTTGACAAGAGGAGAGGTCTTTTTCAATGTCTTCATTAAGATGGAAAATCAAATTACTCAATTTAAGACTATTGAGAAAATACACTAGTGAGAGCAGCAAGTGTACATAAAGCATGCACGTACTTCTCACTGAATATTTTTACATTGTTGAATATCATACACTAGGCAAGGGAGACACATGGCTTACTGTGCAATCACAGTGTTCAGGGTTTAATGTTACATATTTAAGTTAAAAACAAACAAACAGTCTGTTCATCTCTGCCCATGATCCTCTTCCCCCTGATTGAATGCACAGTCCAACACAGTAAAGCTCCAATCCTGAAAGCAATGCAATACAACACAACATGTAGCAGCACTGAGGTATTAACTCTTTCAGTGCTGCAGACCCGAGACACACAGTAGATCAAGGAAAGGTACCTCCAATCAGCACAGCTCATGTATCAATGCACAGTGCAGAATTACCTGAAACTAATTAATTATCTTTCTGTGTTAGTAACCTGATCCAATCAATCTATCCATCCAGTCCCAGCAGGATTCCACAGGACCAGGGAATTCCTCTGGATCCCGGGATGACCCTGGAGAGGTGGAAGGATTCCACAGGACCAGGGAATTCCTCTGGATCCTGGGATGACCCTGGAGAGGTGGAAGGATTCCACAGGACCAGGGAATCCCTCTGGATCCCAGGATGACCCTGGAGAGGTGGAAGGATTCCACAGGACCAGGGAATCCCTCTGGATCCTGGGATGACCCTGGAAAGGTGACAGGATTCCACAGGACCAGGGAATTCCCCTGCATGGAAGTACTTCTGAAGTAACTGATTCACAATGATGACATCACAACCCACCTGAGGAGTGGCTCATGAACGTGTACGCCATGTGAGCCAGTGGGAGGAGGGGGATCATGCAGTTATCCCCGTTGGTCTCGATGAAGTCGTGTCGGGTTATTGCAGTGGGGTCGATGTGGTGCTCTCTGAATGGCCGTATAAACGCCTGCAGAGAAGAAACAGTAAGAGATTAGTGAACAAACACTTCCACAGAGTCAGCATGTGCTGCTATCCTTCAGACCACACTGTGGGCTGCAGTGTATCATAAGAACACACTGTATGAAGGGTTAGGAGTGAGATCAGACCACACTGTGGGCTGCAGTATATCATAAGAACACACTGTATGAAGGGTTAGGAGTGAGATCAGACCACACTGTGGGCTGCAGTATATCATAAGAACACACTGTATGAAGGGTTAGGAGTGAGATCAGACCACACTGTGGGCTGCAGTGTATCATAAGAACACACTGTATAAAGGGTTAGGAGTGAGATCAGACCACACTGTGGGCTGCAGTGTATCATAAGAACACACTGTATGAAGGGTTAGGAGTGAGATCAGACCACACTGTGGGCTGCAGTATATCATAAGAACACACTGTATGAAGGGTTTGGAGCGAGTAGGGGATTCATACTTTATAATGCCTATGGAAATGACTGATCCTTGATCAAACAAAGCTAAGTGAATAGTACCCTGCAGTTGCTGACAGAGTCCTCTGTATGGGAGCCTCTCAGTGTTGCTGCACTGGAGAATTATTTGAAAATGACTAATTGTTTACTACAATATTCATTATATGAAACAACTGGAAAACATTTGTGATTTACTGGAAAATACTCTGCTTTCTGCAATAAATAACCATGCACAGTATGAGATGACAGCTAACACAGGAACAGAATTGCCTCTGTGGGCACACATCACCGAAAGGACTATTTAATACCATCTCCAATCTCAGAGTCATTTAACACCTGCTATTCATGTATTCTTACTAATCTCCACGAGCACGGCAGCATACCGGAGAACTAAATACACCTCAGGCAGGCAAATGCTGTGGCCTCAGCCACCAGTGGAGGGTGTGGTCGGGGTGTTCACTTCAAAAAGAAGCCCTTCCCTCCCACACCAACAGTGGAATGATTCATAAATCCATTCTCTAACATTGCAGGGTCCCACCTGACCCGATTCAGAACAGTCTGAAATATCGATGTGTTTGGGGGCAGAATTAGCTCCTGCACTATAAGTAAGTAGATGGCTGTGCAGTAATAGAAAGTGATCCAAAACTATTACAAACACTTAATTAGAAATACTACAAGAAACTCGACAAACATCTTGTTCTTCGGTTGGTATTTCTGAGCAACAGAAAGGGGCTGCATTTCGACACAAGGACTACACTGAAAGTGCAAAGACCCAGACTCATTTAAACAAGCGGTCTGCTGGAACACAGAGCAGTGAGCACCGCTGGTTCAAGTGCCACATCTTTGTTCAGCTCAAGTCAGGGCTGCACTAATCTCTTTGCAACCACAGGCTCTGGAAGGGGCTGCTCAATTCAGCTGTGAATCACTGCAGTGCAGACCTCACAGGACGTGCCATTGCAGCTCTTTCAGGAGAAAACTCTGGAACTTCAGCTGTGAATCACTGCAGTGCAGACCTCACAGGACGTGCCATTGCAGCTCCTTCAGTAGAAAACTCTGGAGCTTCAGTTAACCATGCAGGAGTGAATTCCGGTGACAGAATGAATGATGCTCCGGCTTGCTGCAATGCAAAGGGGTTCTGCACGGACTGCACTGCGTTTAAAGGGTGCTTTAAGAGGTATTCTGTCCAGTTTACTGAGCCCTGATTACTCCTGTCCTGCTCTCTCCAAGGTTGGATATTTCTGGCAAAGACTTTGCATCCCAGAGGCCTGTCTGTGACCCACTGAGCTGCCAAGATGGCAAAAGTAATGGAAAAAAAAATAGAAATAACAAATAAAGAAAAAAGTTAAAAAGCAGCCATGGTTTTTAGCATCAAAAAGCTTGATAGACATTTTAGCTGACACCAGACAGAACGCTCACACAGCGCCATGCCCGCTCACCTTCCCAATGACCGGGATGTCAACAGAGCCCCACGTGTCCGCTCCCCAGTGCACCAGACCGGAGGCAAAATCAGCAGTAACTATCCCAGCAACTGAAACAAAGAAGCAGAGAGCTGCCTTAATACTCTGGTAAAAGGGGAATTGTTGCAAGCATGTGTTTTTCTAATGTCTCCAGGACCAATGTAACTGCGATTAAATGACTAGTGAACTATTGAATGCATACTTACTTGTGCCGATTATAATTTTGTAAATATAAACCGTGGAAAAGTTTATCAACAGGAAAATAAAGTTGATCATTACAAGTGAGAGACACAAGATGACGCTGATCCATTCCTGTAATCGTTTTCCTATGGGGGGGGGGGGGTAGAGAGAGAGAGAGAGAGAGAGAGAGAGAGAGAGAGAGAGATTATTACATCCTTTTGAAACATTCCCTGGTATCACTGTCACTCTGTATTGTGCTTCTCTGTTGTAGCCCAGATTTAAGCTGTGTAGAACTCATTGATGTGGCCCGGCGATGCATGAAGGAACAACAAGTGTCTCTAAACATCATCTAACAGCTGCAGATTTTAGACAAGGGTGGCTCTGTGTTGAGAGCTGGACTGGGGCCAGAGAATATGGTACAGTACCAGCCAGCACACAACAAGGGGCCCCCTTCTCCCTGTACAGTCAAATTCAATGGCCTACAGCTTTCTATCTCTTTTAATCTACTTATTTAATAGAGCAGTTTCACCAGAAGAAAATCCCATGCATCAGTGCAGTCACTGCGACTGGAGGCAGTCCACACATCACACTACAATGCAGTCAATGCTACTGGAGGCAGTCCACGCTGCACACTACAGTGCAGTCACTGCGACTGGAGGCAGTCCACACTGCACACTACAGTGCAGTCACTGCTACTGGAGGCAGTCCACGCTGCACACTACAGTGCAATGCAAACAGCACATTTTTAAAAGGTGTATAGCAGTGCTTGTAGGATGCGAATGTGTCCCTTGGTTACAGGTATTATGACGACGAGGATTGAGAAACTTCATTATCCATGCATGTACAACATGACTGCGGGTGTTTCTACAGAGAGGGGTGTGGACAACAAAAGGCTTGGCTTGTCTTGTGACATTGTCATTTTTCATTGCAAATAAAATATCTAAATTGCTCTGAAACCATATGTTTCCAGCAGTACAGATTTCAAATTGTTGCAAAAACGACACAATACATCCTTTAACAATTCGGTGAGTGGGAGGTCTGGCAGCTTTTATTTTGGGCTTCATTTCTTGAAAAAATAAATGTTTTGTGTCTATTAATCTGATGTCTATCCACGAGTGGCTGAGTTTACATATTTTACTAAGAACAGTAATTCTTATAGGGATGTGTGTATTTCACTTGTGGACTTACACTGCAGGGGAGGAAGGAAACTGAACTGCAGAACCTCAGCTCCGTGTCATTAAAATCAGGGGATGATGAAACTGTCCAGGAATGCTCCAGGAATACCATCACAATGAGTTAAGCATGGCAGCACACACACTCCTTTCTCCATTAGCCTGCTCTACTGCACTTCAGGACATCTAGATTCTCTCTTTATCTCTCTCTAGTGGGAAGCACGATGTGATGTCAGGCATCAGGTGATCAGAGCTAGTCTTTGAAAATATTCTCCCTCTGAGATTTCAAAATAGGCCATCCCTCATAGGAGGCCACTTTAAGCACAGGCGCACTTCCTGCCCTCCTCACAAGAGCTGTGCGTGACTAAAACCGAGTACCATGCTAAGAAACCACAATTTAAAGTTGTTGCTTTTTTATTATTTCATTTTTTAAAGGCATAGCTAGCTTCCAACTTAAACCGTACTGCAAGGTAAACATCTTACTGTACCAGTCCGCCTTAACAAGAAAAATCACATTGCAGATCTCCAGCCCTGCCAAGCGGAGTTCCACCGGTTTCAAATTGTATCAAAGAGTGAGGGAATGTCACCTACTGAATGTGTCTAACGTCAGCGCTACACAATGCACTTAAAAATGGAAAATACAGGTACTGATTTACAGTACAGTAGGAAAAACCAGGGTCCACTTGATGCACAGGCAGCATTAAAGCAATCCAGGACTTTGTCCCTGATTAGCTCTGCCTTTCTTTGCCTGTTGATTATTTGTGCCTTGCTCATCTCTTAGAAACCTCACGTCTCATCTGCTCTCTGCTCTCTGCGGGCTGCTTCAAGTCAGCTGCCTGCCAGTGGAAGAGAAGTCAATTCATATGAGAATGAATAGTCACTGCTCATCTTCCACAGGGCAACAGACATTACGCACTCTGCTACACAATGCGAACAGGGGAAGTGAAACTCTGAGATTCAGTACAGTAGCCTGGCAGCACTAGATCACAAACACTAGACAGGCGCAATGTTACTGTCACCGTGTACTTTTACATTCAGGGGTCTCCTGAATGTTCATTGCAGGGATGAAAATGAGACTCCCATTGCATAACAGTTTGATCCATTCCTGGTTTTACTATTGAGCTTGTTACTTGCTGTGTACACTTTCTAAACAAGCACGTATTACCTGGAATGAGTCTTACTTACATCCCGGGATTGCAACCAGCTAAACCACAAAGTTAGCAGTACCTGCATTTACGTACTGCCAGAGCTCCATGATCAAGTATTAATACCACAGTGTGAACACTTAGTTAAACTTTGTGTAGACAGCCAGCCTGCGGTGTAAATAATTAAAATATTCTGTTGGACACGCAGGTTTGTTCTATTTTTGACTTTCCTGTCGATCATGTGCTGTACAACCGAAGGGAAATAAATATATATTTAACTAATAACTTCTGCCTGGTAAAGCAATTTATTATAGTGCCATGTACAAGCACATGCACACTGTACAACACTGCCAGCAAGCCTGGAGTCTGCCAAATACACTATATCACACTGCCAGCAAGCCTGGAGCCTGCCAAATACACTGTATTACACTGCCAGCAAGCCTGCCTGCCAAATACACTATTACACTGCCACTGCCAGCAAGCCTGCCTGCCAAATACACTGTACTACACTGCCAGCAAGCCTGGAGCCTGCCAAATACACTGTACCACACTGCCAGCAAGCCTGGAGCCTGCCAAATACACTGTACTACACTGCCAGCAAGCCTGGAGCCTGCCAAATACACTGTACTACACTGCCAGCAAGCCTGGAGCCTGCCAAATACACTGTACTACACTGCCAGCAAGCCTGGAGCCTGCCAAATACACTGTACTACACTGCCAGCAAGCCTGGAGCCTGCCAAATACACTGTACTACACTGCCAGCAAGCCTGGAGCCTGCCAAATACACTGTATTACACTGCCAGCAAGCCTGGAGCCTGCCAAATACACTGTACTACACTGCCAGCAAGCCTGGAGCCTGCCAAATACACTGTACTACACTGCCAGCAAGCCTGGAGCCTGCCAAATACACTGTATTACACTGCCAGCAAGCCTGGAGCCTGCCAAATACACTGTATTACACTGCCAGCAAGCCTGGAGCCTGCCAAATACACTGTATTACACTGCCAGCAAGCCTGGAGCCTGCCAAATACACTGTACTACACTGCCAGCAAGCCTGGAGCCTGCCAAATACACTGTACTACACTGCCAGCAAGCCTGGAGCCTGCCAAATACACTGTATTACACTGCCAGCAAGCCTGGAGCCTGCCAAATACACTGTACTACACTGCCAGCAAGCCTGGAGCCTGCCAAATACACTGTACTACACTGCCAGCAAGCCTGGAGCCTGCCAAATACACTGTACTACACTGCCAGCAAGCCTGGAGCCTGCCAAATACACTGTACCACACTGCCAGCAAGCCTGGAGCCTGCCAAATACACTGTACTACACTGCCAGCAAGCCTGGAGCCTGCCAAATACACTGTATTACACTGCCAGCAAGCCTGGAGCCTGCCAAATACACCGGGCTCCTGATTTCAACTGCTTGGGAGATTTCATCTGCAACTTCCTTACTGAATAACACACTGAGTGAACTTACTGGCCTGTGTATTTCACTGCTGGTTCACTCAGTTCCAGATGCCTGGAAGGGCTTGACTGATGCAATGTTTATTCAGAGCCATGTCTTTATTATGGCAAGCTAATAAGGTGAAGGTCAAATTCTCAGAACAACAGCCACCTCCTTTTTTCAATTCTGACAACAAAAGTCCCTTTCAGATGCTGACTGAACAGGGTTAAACCTTTAAAACAGTTTGAAATGTGTTTTGGAAAACAAGAACAACAACAACAATAATAATAATAATGGGTTCTACTATGACTACTAGCACAACTGTGTTTTGAGACGACTTTGAAAGGCGCTATAAAAAGGTCTTGAAAGGCGCTATATAAGTGCAATGTTGTTGTTGTGCTTCTGTGATAACAATAATCTTATCGTTCTCAAAAATATTTATTATTAAGGGTACAAGAACCTCTGACTATAAAAACAGCTGTGCCAATCCAATAGTTAATAATTACAGTGGCAGTAAACTGAAGTCTAGGCATTTATCCTTTATGTAAATTGAGAGGGAGCTTAGTGACTGTCCTATCATAAAGTACATGAGGGAATACTTGATTACAAGGGGAAACAAGTCATCTATAACATTTCAAAACAGGTGGAAGCAGGTCTTTATAAACGGATGATACTGGACAGGAACTCATCAGTTTATCGGGCAGGTTGCTTACCGGGCGAATAGAGCTCAGCTAGCTGCCGGGCCCCGGCGTGCTGCGGTCCCCACCTCGGGGCTCGACTACAACAGGCAGCCGCTCCGTGCTCGTTGCCATTCGGATCCTCTTCTGCCATGGAGCCGCGTTTGATCTCCGTCTCCGACAGCAGAACAGCCTCCATTCTCTTCGCTTTACCCTCGATTTCAGCTAGAATGCATACATAATAAGTGTGGTTTAAATGAAACTAATACAATACCTGAATAGTCAAGGCGGGCCTGGGTTGGATTGCTAGCACGGCGTTCAAAAGCGCACTTTACTAATACGGGCTCGTACCCTTTGCAATAAACCCGGAAATACAGCCGCAGCAAATGCAGGTTGCTTTTGCACAACAGAAAAAGGTGGTATTTTTTCAGATTTTAATGTTCTAATCTAAACGTAGATTCCCTTTCCCTTCGATCTCAATATATATATAAATGAAGCTCAACTGTACCCCGTCTGTTACTGTGAGATGTCTGAGTGCTGTGTAGTTGCCCAGCGATTTCACTCGCTGAAGAAGCAGCTCGTATACATTTGATATGTATAACGTCTGGGAAATTGCACATCTATTAAAAAGATTAAACTCAATTTCCTGTGACGAATATAGTGCCAGCTATTAAAAACGGAATACAGTCGCGGCTATTTATTTATTACCTTTCATCTGGACACCTTCCATCGTCCGCGTATCAAGAAATCACAATTCTCCACCACCAGAGAACTTGGCTGCAAATAACGACGATCCTTAGAATCTCCTTGATCCGGCAAAGAAGCTGCGTCGCAGTACAAGTACGCTATAGTTTCCGCGCAGTTACAGTCATGTCATAGCCGCCCACAAGACCGCCTTGCTCCGTGTGATTAAGGGAGCGGTTCTTTTGAGACTTCACGTACAGCAGGCATTTGTTCCAGTGTTTGTTCTGTTGTTTTTTATTTAGTTGCCATGCAACCCTGAAATTGTCATAAAAATAGCATGCATTATTTCATTGTGATGTGCTTCACGTTTGACAAGACCAGCAATGCACAAAGCTGGCAGATCTAGCGTTTTCTCAAACACGTAAATGAACAAGTTAGAATTAAAGATGCAGCTGCAGTTCAAGACTTCTTCCCTTTATGCGTTCTCTCTGGATTATAATGCATATAGTATATAGATTGTTGACTTTTACTGTATTCAAATGTATTCTGCAAATCCTTGCTCTCCTAATCCACCTAGTGGACACTTAACACATTACAGATCAGAGTTGTATCGTTTTCTACACAAACAGCACAAGTTTTTACTTCCCTTTTTCATTTTTTTTTTTTTTTGGGGGGGGGGGGGGGGGGGTCACAAATGGGGGAGGGGTGTGGGGGGGGGGGGGGGGTGTACAAATACTGCAAGGAGTATGATACATACAAATACAGTATACAGTATTACTGTACAATATATTACAAGCAGCAGCTGTGTTAACCAAATCCAACACAAGGCTGTGAAGAATTCAAGACCCTAATGATAATAGGTAGTAATAGCTACTGTGGACTATAACTGGAGAGACAGACAGATACTGTCATTTACTACTGTAAATTATCTTGGCATTAACATGTTTTAATGCCCCCTACAGGCAATCAGCAGTCATGAAGACTTTTCTGATATGTCCACAAGTACTGTACTGTGTAGTGTTTCTAGAAATATAACAAACAAGCGTATTGGCTTTCATTCCACTTTGGAATGAGCCTGTGATTCAGATAGTTATTAAAATGGTTCATTCTGGAGAAAGACTTTGTTTCATATTTCCAGCCGTGCAGCAGTATTTATTTTCCCTTCTTTTTTCCACAACTAGTTTGTCTTCCCAATGTGAGTGCAGCATTAGTACGCACTGCAGTGTGATATTCCCTAAGGAAAAAAAAAAAGCAAAATGAAAAACAAGCAGTGCTCTGCGTGGGAACTGTTTGCTTTGGGCCAGTGCGAAGACAGACTTTCAGCGAGCTATCAGGTAAAGGGTTTCCCTACAATAATCCAATGGCTCTTTCCTGCACCTTATAATTGTATTTAAATGATGGTTCTTTATACAAATAAAAATAAAGCATGACAACTGTGCGCAATGATTTCATACAACCCTCAGCTCTCTCTTTATCACACTGAGGCTTTGCGATCACAACCCTCAGCTCTCTCTTTATCACACTGGGGCTTTGCGATCACAACCCTCGTCTCTTTATCACACTGGGGCTTTGCGATCACAACCCTCGACTCTCTATCACACTGGGGCTTTGCGATCACAACCCTCGCTCTCTTTATCACACTGGGGCTTTGCGATCACAACCCTCGCTCTCTTTATCACACTGGGGCTTTGCGATCACAACCCTCAGCTCTCTTTATCACACTGGGGCTTTGCGATCACAACCCTCACTCTCTTTATCACACTGGGGCTTTGCGATCACAACCCTCGCTCTCTTTATCACACTGGGGCTTTGCGATCACAACCCTCAGCTCTCTCTCCATCTCACTGGGGCTTTGCGATCACAACCTTCGCTCTCTTTATCACACTGGGGCTTTGCGATCACAACCCTCGCTCTCTTTATCACACTGGGGCTTTGCGATCACAACCCTCGCTCTCTTTATCACACTGGGGCTTTGCGATCACAACCCTCGCTCTCTTTATCACACTGGGGCTTTGCGATCACAACCCTCAGCTCTCTTTATCACACTGGGGCTTTGCGATCACAACCCTCGCTCTCTTTATCACACTGGGGCTTTGCGATCACAACCCTCAGCTCTCTTTATCACACTGGGGCTTTGCGATCACAACCCTCGCTCTCTTTATCACACTGGGGCTTTGCGATCACAACCCTCAGCTCTCTTTATCACACTGGGGCTTTGCGATCACAACCCTCGCTCTCTTTATCACACTGGGGCTTTGCGATCACAACCCTCAGCTCTTTATCACACTGGGGCTTTGCGATCACAACCCTCGCTCTCTTTATCACACTGGGGCTTTGCGATCACAACCCTCAGCTCTCTCTCCATCTCACTGGGGCTTTGCGATCGCAACCTTCGATCTCTTTATCACACTGGGGCTTTGCGATCGCAACCCTCGCTCTCTTTATCACACTGGGGCTTTGCGATCGCAACCCTCGCTCTCTTTATCACACTGGGGCTTTGCGATCACAACCCTCGCTCTCTTTATCACACTGGGGCTTTGCGATCACAACCCTCGCTCTCTTTATCACACTGGGGCTTTGCGATCACAACCCTCAGCTCTCTTTATCACACTGGGGCTTTGCGATCACAACCCTCGCTCTCTTTATCACACTGGGGCTTTGCGATCACAACCCTCAGCTCTCTTTATCACACTGGGGCTTTGCGATCACAACCCTCGCTCTCTTTATCACACTGGGGCTTTGCGATCACAACCCTCAGCTCTCTCTCCATCTCACTGGGGCTTTGCGATCACAACCCTCATCACACTGGGGCTTTGCGATCGCAACCCTCGCTCTCTTTATCACACTGGGGCTTTGCGATCGCAACCCTCGCTCTCTTTATCACACTGGGGCTTTGCGATCGCAACCCTCGCTCTCTTTATCACACTGGGGCTTTGCGATCACAACCCTCGCTCTCTTTATCACACTGGGGCTTTGCGATCACAACCCTCGCTCTCTTTATCACACTGGGGCTTTACGATCACAACCCTCAGCTCTCTCTCCATCTCACTGGGGCTTTGCGATCACAACCCTTGCTCTCTCTCTGTCTCACTGGGGCTTTGCGATCACAACCCTCAGCTCCCTTATCACACTGGGGCTTTGTTTTGTTTATTGTTTTTATTTTTTTAAATCTGCTATAGGGATATAGCAGCGCCATAATTCTGATTTTATCCCAGGGAAATTTGTGTTGTGCTGGTTTATACTGTTCCAGTTGATTTATTCTAATGTACCTTTGTCTTTCAGCTTGTTCTTCTAAATCACGTTGTTACCGCTGTGGGTAGATCTGGGGGGGTTCGGGGGGGCGGGAGACTGTGTGGTCCAGTGGTTAAAGAAAAGGGCTTCTTGTTGTAAGTGATTCTGCAGCTGATGCATAGCTCACACACCCTAGTCTCTGCAAGTTGCCTTGGATAAAGGCATCTGCTAAATAAACAATGTATCTCCTTACTGTATTTCCTTAATGTCTGCTGTATAGTGTGTCATATACCCAGAGCGCACAGGTAAGGCTCACACTGCGTGCATCAGTTAGGCTGTCACATACCCAGAGCGCACAGGTAAGGCTCACACTGCGTTCATCAGTTAGGCTGTCACGTACCCAGAGCGCACAAATAAGGCTCACACTGCGTGCATCAGTTAGGCTTCATGTGCTCACAGATTTCTGGGCAGTCCCCTATTTGCAGTCAAGCTCTGGCATGTGATGTAACCAGTTGGTCTGCTCGTTGAACACATGGATGCAATTTTAAAGAAACAAAACCCTAGAAAATATTGTTTTGAGTAATTTGGCAGCCCTCTCTGAATCCCATGTGCTTGTTTATTTCAAAACGTTTACAGAACACCCCCACAGCTCCACCAAACACATTAGAATGATTCACACACGTTACAAACAGTAAAAAAAAAAAACATGTACAGAACACATTATTATGGAAATCTTGTCAAAATGTTTGTTTTAATTGCATTAGCATTTGTTGTATGTTATGCTGCTGTAAGCGTCTCAACTCAATCGTTCCCTACATACTGTAATATAATGAGTAAGCTGGGTTATAAACCACGAACGCATACTGTTCCATTTCATTCAGCAGGCTGTGCTGTTGTAAAGCTCCAGATCTGCAGCACACACAATTACAAAGAGGCGTTATATTAAACGATTGTGAGCAGTGTTAAATTGAAAGTGGCCGTAGTACCCACCTAGTTCTGGCAATAGGATGTATACAGTATACACAGGTTTTATTTCTGTTCTGTACACATAGGAAGACAGATCACAGGGGACCAGAAGCCCCGGAACAACAGCCCACACACTGGATTTGGAGCAGAAAATGGATTGCATTTGATTTCCAGATCCATAGAAAATAACCCAGCAATGCAATTAAACAAACCACTTCTACCCTGTGCATCCCACTATAACCAGCCTGGGTTAATCAATGAGATGTGGACACCACTTCTACCCCCATGCATTCTACTGTAACCAACCTGGGTTAATCAATGAGATGTGGATACCACTTCTACCCCTGTGCATTCTACTGTAACCAGCCTGGGTTAATCAATGAGATGTGGATACCACTTCTACCCCTGTGCATCCCACTATAACCAGCCTGGGATAATCAATGAGATGTGGATACCACTTCTACCCCCGTGCATTCTACTGTAACCAGCCGGGGATAATCAATGAGACGTGGATACCACTTCTACCCCCGTGCATTCTACTGTAACCAGGCTGGGATAATCAATGAGACGTGGATACCACTTCTACCCCTGTGCATCCCACTATAACCAGCCTGGGATAATCAATGAGATGTGGATACCACTTCTACCCCCGTGCATTCTACTGTAACCAGCCTGGGTTAATCAATGAGACGTGCATACCACTTCTACCCCGTGCATTCTACTGTAACCAGCCTGGGTTGATCAATGAGATGTGGAGACCAATTATACCCCGTGAATTCTACTGTAACCAGCTTGGGATAATCAATGAGATGTGGATACCACTTCTACCCCCGTGCATTCTACTGTAACCAGCCTGGGTTAATCAATGAGACGTGGATACCACTTCTACCCCGTGCATTCTACTGTAACCAGCCTGGGTTAATCAATGAGATGTGCATACCACTTCTACCCCGTGCATTCTACTGTAACCAGCCTGGGTTAATCAATGAGACGTGCATACCACTTCTACCCGTGCATTCTACTGTAACCAGCCTGGGTTGATCAATGAGATGTGGAGACCAATTATACCCCGTGAATTCTACTGTAACCAGCTTGGGATAATCAATGAGATGTGGATACCACTTCTACCCCCGTGCATTCTACTGTAACCAGCCTGGGTTAATCAATGAGACGTGGATACCACTTCTACCCCGTGCATTCTACTGTAACCAGCCTGGGTTGATCAATGAGATGTGGAGACCACTTCTACCCCATGCATTCTACTGTAACCAGCTTGGGATAATCAATGAGACGTGGATACCACTTCTACCCCGTGCATTCTACTGTAACCAGCCTGGGATAATCAATGAGATGGGGGTGTTGTGCTTATGCTTTTCTAAGCTTGTAGAACAGGTCACCGTTGATCTTCGTAGTTCGGTGGGGTGTATGTTTTTTTTATTTTTTATTAGGCCCCTCTGCCCTGTTACACTTTACTGACCCAGGTAAGATATCCACAGCATGCAGCCTTTCCTGCCCCTCTGCTGTCCCTGTCAGCACTGCTCCTTGGGCTTTGATGGAAAAAGACAAGAACACACACACACACAGTCACTGCGTGGATTCCCTTTATTTTACTGTACTAGTTATTGCAATCAGGTTAATTCACATTAAAAAGCAGACACCATCCAGTTGCACTGAAACCGATGATATTCATTGTACAAGAACCACTTGTCCTGTGAACTGGCAAACCCAATCAAAGCATTAGTCTTCTTGTAATTACAAACAAAATAAAACATAAGAAAAAGAGAAGGAAAATGTCAGAAATATTCATTATGATTGGCAAGCAATCCCATCACAGCACGAGTACCTAAAAACTGCAAGTAAAAGCTGGTACAAACAAAAACTCACGACTAAAAATCGGCAACTATCAATATGATACAAGAAGCAACAAAAGGACAAGAGAGTCAAAGCAGATATCGCTAACACTGGAAATTTGAGGCAAAAGCTTTTTTTTCCCCCTTTTATCTCTCCCCTCCCTCCCTCCCTCCACCCCCCTCAGAACACACTACTTCAATGCAGGACAATAAAAAATACTGAACGTAGAATACTTTTAATATCTTCCATTAATATTCATTTCCAACTGCTCATAATAGCAGCGCCTTGTGGCCAAATCCTTTGAGATTTTACGTGTGGGCTGCAAATGACACTTTGATTGGATGTAATGTTCAAATGGACCTCCTCCCCCATTGTGTCCCGTCAAGTCTTGGGCAGAGCGAGGTTCCTCACTGTGCATGCTGACTCAACGTGTGGTTCTGAAAGAGAAGAGAAGAGAATGCATGAGGAGCCAAATAATGAGCTCCATACTCCTCCTGCCCATTACAGCACACGACATGCCCGAGAGATGAGCTCCTTGCCCACAGCCTCTCACTCCTCCTGCCCATTACAGCGCACAATGACATGCCCGAGAGATGAGCTCCATGCCCACAGCCTCTCACTCCTCCTGCCCATTACAGCGCACAATGACATGCCCGAGAGATGAGCTCCGTGCCCACAGCCTCTCACTCCTCCTGCCCATTACAGCGCACAATGACATGCCCGAGAGATGAGCTCCATGCCCACAGCCTCCCACTCCTCCTGCCCATTACAGCACACAACAACATGCTCGAGAGATGAGCTCCGTGCCCACAGCCTCTCACTCCTCCTGCCCATTACAGCGCACAATGACATGCCCGAGAGATGAGCTCCGTGCCCACAGCCTCTCACTCCTCCTGCCCATTACAGCGCACAATGACATGCCCGAGAGATGAGCTCCATGCCCACAGCCTCTCACTCCTCCTGCCCATTACAACACACAATGACATGCCCGAGAGATGAGCTCCGTGCCCACAGCCTCTCACTCCTCCTGCCCATTACAGCGCACAATGACATGCCCGAGAGATGAGCTCCGTGCCCACAGCCTCTCACTCCTCCTGCCCATTACAGAGCACAATGACATGCCCGAGAGATGAGCTCCATGCCCACAGCCTCTCACTCCTCCTGCCTATTACAACGCACAATGACATGCTCAAGAGATGAGCTCCGTGCCCACAGCCTCTCACTTCTCCTGTCCATTACAGCGCACAATGACATGCCCGAGAGATGAGCTCCGTGCCCACAGCCTCTCACTCCTCCTGCCCATTACAGCGCACAATGACATGCCCGAGAGATGAGCTCCGTGCCCACAGCCTTCCACTCCTCCTGCCCATTACAGCGCACAATGACATGCTCAAGAGATGAGCTCCGTGCCCACAGCCTCTCACTTCTCCTGCCCATTACAGTGCACAATGACATGCCCGAGAGATGAGCTCCGTGCCCACAGCCTTCCACTCCTCCTGTCCATTACAACGCACAATGACATGCTCAAGAGATGAGCTCCATGCCCACAGCCTTCCACTCCTCCTGCCCATTACAGCGCACAATGCCTGAGAGAGAGGGCCTGAGCGCTCTCATCCTGACAGCAGCTTCATGTGCCACCCAGCAATCCAAATGCTTTGCTGCCAGGAAACCCAGTCCTAACATTAGGATTTATGGAGGCATTGTGGAGACATTGTTTTGGATTGGATAAGGGGTTTTAAACTAAAATGTACAATGGGAGGGGGTTCAAGATGCTATGCTTTGCATAGCGGACAGCCGATGACTTTTCTACTTCCTATGTGATTGGCGGAGATGGTCTGAAAGGAACACCATGGTTGTTTACTTGTGTCATCATTCTAAAACAATGAATTTCAATGTGTATTGATATGATCTCCAACAAACAACATTTCCAATAAAAAAAACAACATTATCTTAATGTATCACACATAGAACTGATTTCTACAACACATACTGTACGTTTATAAATACATTGGCAATTCAAATCGAGGCCACCAGTTTATTCCCAGTGCCTGGCCCAAACTCCTCCAGTTTTCCTGTGTTTTCACTGTGCTGCAGGAAGACATGTATCTAGAGAACGCTCCTGTGCTGTTCCTAATCTCTTAGGGCGACAGTGACCCCATTAAAACAATTCGCTGCGTCTTCCAATAGCTCTGCAGTACCACTGATCTGCCACCAGGTGCCACACTTGCTGCTGAATGTAGAAATGAAGTCCACAGCTGAAAATGATATTGAGTCTAACAGACTTGTACAAAGCTCCAGACACTAGAGTTACATTTTCATCATCTAGCTAAACACAGAAATAAGGGGGAAAAAAGCATGGCTTTATTTTACATACCAGAATCATATTTTCTTTCTTTAACATATAATACATTTTAAAAAAACAAACAAATCAATGATGAAGCGCATACGTCTCTGACGAGGCTTCTGTTCATTGCTCCATGTTAGCTCTGTTTATTACCCCAGAGCACATTGATAGCATCACCCCGTCACTCCTGACCAATCCAAGCTCGTTTTGGACTGGTCACTGCAGAGAGGATGCAGAGTCAGCACACAGGCATGCAGTCTTCATTCAAAGAACTGCAGCAATGATTAAACAAGGAGATCAATAGAGAGAATGGTATGGGGCTCTGAATCCGATAATGACTCTCTCAATGTGACACCTCCTCCACACGGGTATATTCTACACAGCAAAGAAAAAATGAATTGTATTTAGTTTTGAAGAAGCACACCCTGTATCCTCAAATCACCACTGTAAGTGAACCTCAGATTACACTGCTGAAGGGACCAGTTTGCCGGCAGCTTGAAAAAAAAAAAAAAAAAATACTAACTGCTGTTTGTAAAATAAATAAAACCGTTCCAGTTATGGATTAAAGCTGTGTCCTTTAAACAAGTTCACCTTCAATACATCTGAATTGAATACAGGAGCCTCCCTCTCCTCTGGCAGCACTCCTCCTCGAGCCAGGGAGAACGAGAAGAGTGACTCGCATCAGACACTAGGGGCAGCACCGAGCAGTCAACGAGGAAAGTGACAGTCGACTGATCGCACCCTTCCATTTCAAAGCAGCGAATCAGCAATGTCAATATTGCATTTGCATTGAGCTGTTTGAATTGCAATGGAACAGAGCTGTGAAGCGC
Organism: Polyodon spathula; assembly: GCF_017654505.1. Classification (NCBI taxonomy): domain Eukaryota; kingdom Metazoa; phylum Chordata; class Actinopteri; order Acipenseriformes; family Polyodontidae; genus Polyodon; species Polyodon spathula. The sequence goes on from NC_054554.1 coordinate 257,719, forward strand.
ATGATTTCAGATGGACAGAAGTACCGTTGCAATCCATTACATTGAAATTACATTTTAAAATGGGAATGTAGCACACAGACTGCACACACACACACACAAATAGGGCATCAGAAAGGATCTAACACATCACTTATTTTAACCTTGACTGTTCGACTCTGGCAATTAGGTAGTGGTTCTAAACCTAATCAATCAGAAACTGTGACAAGCTTGAACAAAAGAGAAATGAACTTCAAGTACACAATGTTTGGGAAGGAAGAGAGACCTCCAGGTACACTGGCGCTGAAGAGACCCCTGACAGACCAACAAAGAAGCATATACTGTGTATAACATGCAAACATTACAGAAAGGAATATTTATATAGAAGCTCTGCAGTCTACACAGTATTGAATCTGTAATGCCCAGGAAAGCAGAGCCATTCTTTCCTTTTCAGAACTTACTGAACTGGGGTAAAGAAGGTCCACAGCCCTGTTTTTTGTCCAGGCCTTCTGTGGAAGCAGTGAAGTTGAACAGTGTTCATTTCTACAGAGCGATTGCAGCATCACAACATCCCCATCACTGGGAAACTCAGCACAACACATCCACTGAGCTTGAGTTGCACTGCACCATTACAGGTCTCAAAATCTGAAACAAACAGGCTGGAACGTTTATAGTTTTATATATAAGTAGCCAGCCACGCACTGGAACAAAACCCTAGTCCAATAAACGCACTGAAGCCAAAAGGGCCTGCTGAAAGGGCCAGGAGCACTCTGCCTTGGGTAGCCAAGCGTCTCAAGTGAAGAGGAGGGCAACTAATGGGCTAAGAAATTCATTACCAGACGATAGAGCCATCCCAGCTTCAACCAGGAGACATCTGGCTGACAAAGAAAACAGCTCCATTTTGTTTTTGGTTATTTTATTTGACCCTTGTTTTGTGTGTTTAGGATGTTAAAACACTAAGAACAGAAAACAATATATATTATATAATATATACAAAACTCAAGAGCTCAACTGTATAGACTTGCACCAATAAATGTCCTGCACCCCCTCTCCTCTCTGCCGTTGCACTCCCCTCTCCTCTGCCCCACGCTCCCCTCTCCTCTCCCCCTACACTCTCCTCTCCACCCCTGCGCTCCCCTCCCCTCTCTGCCCCTGTGCTCCCCTCCACTCTACCCTCTTGCTGCCCCTGAGCCCCCTCTCCGCTCCCCTGCACTCCTCTTCTTAATGCTGGCAATGCAGAACAGGTGCTGTAGCTGTATACACACTGCAAAGCATAAGGCTCTGCACATGCACACACACACACACACGCACGCATGAACACAACATGCAGAACCCCCTTCGCCACACTGTGCGTGTGTGTCTCAGTGTATGTGTGTGTGTGATTAGGATTATTTTTAGAGCACTTTGACAATCTTCCAAGGGTCTATGACTAACAGATGGCCTGTCTTAAAGCCTCATATGTTCCCTAGTTTGCAGTTCAGAGAAGACAGTAAACGCACTCAAGAGTACGCTACAAAATGGACCGGACGGCTCCTCCAAAACCAAATTTAGCTGGCGTTCTTCACTAGCCATCCCAGCCAAAGTGAGGCTAGTTAGTTATTCACCAATAGGGAACGCACAGGCACCAGGGGGCTGTCTTACACACTAAAGAGGGTGTTCCCTTAGCAAGCCCCGCCCAAGTACTGCCAAGGAATAGTGAATAACGAACAGATTTACTATGTTATTTTCTAAAAAAAAATGGCAAAACCAAATGCTAAAAACTGCATGCATATTTATTATATATATATAATATATATATATATATATATAGTATATATATATATATATATATATATATAGAGAGAGAGAGAGAGAGAGAGAGAGAGAGAGAGAGAGAGAGAGAGAGAGAGAGAGAGAGAGAGAATATATAATACAGTAATTCTATAATACATTATATTGACACACCCCAGTTGTGATTTTCCAAGCATATCCCGGATATCTGCTCCCCTGCAAACACTTCCAGCCTCACGTCAGGTTTCATAGTTTTGAGTGAGGTGTTAATGAAGTGTCGCCTTCTGAATACGAGTGATATCTCAACTACAGAGAGTCACGGTGAAACAGTCAGAGTGCTTTCTACATGTGATTCGTGATCATCTTCATGCTGTGGTGTGTGTAACTGACATGTCTTATCCTCTGATGCATTCTTTCAATCCAGGCTTGTCCTGCAGATTCCCACACTGTACCTACCCTCTGTCTGCTGCACTGCATGAAGCAGGCAGCTGCTAAGCGGCTGTATCAATATCTTTATTCAAAGCAGTCTTGTTACATGCTAGCCACGTTCAATACCATTATTGAATGCCCAAGGAGACAAATCGGTAGCTAATTAATACTGTACATTTTCCATTTATTGATTACTTTTAATCTTCAATAATCAATTTGTAGTGATTGATTTGCATGCTGTGGATCTAGATTCTCCTAATTATTATGCTGTATTTCTTGTGCTGTTTTCTCTCTGTGTGCAGTGCACACTCTGCTATGGTTCAAAGATCACACATCAGCTGCACTCACATGATTTATGTACTTTTATGCCCACCTAAAGTGCACAAGAGAAAGCAGTCAAGGCTAACACTAGTACGCCCATCAACTCAATATATGTACTGCACACTAACACAATACAATGCTGTAGAAATGTATGGGGGCTGGGTTGCACTGCTGAAGCACAGCGAGACTCCACTTGTTTCTAGTTTGTTCATCTGAGCAAATTAAAAACTCATTTCATCACCGCCTGTTCCTGTTCACCGATTACCATTTCATCTCCCACTGAATCTGAGAAATATTTTGAAGTGGAAGGGAATGACGTGCTCATAAAGCACACTCATGAGGGACGTGGGGCATGATAGCTGTTGCTTTTAAAATATTTTTTTTTAAATTCGATAGCCTTTTGCCAGCCTGTGCGGGACGGACACTCACCCTGAATTAAAGCGGGAAGGAGAAGAGGCAGTGCAGAAGGACTGGTTCAAGCTCTCCACTCCAGACAGTACGTATGCTACGCTGGTAAATAATGGAGGAGACGTCCCTGTAGTGCTGGTTCTTATAGGCTCTATAAAAGGAAGCTGCATGGCCGCACAACACATTATATTGCTTTACTGTACCTGCGATCACTCACTCTTTCTAAAGGGTCCGTAAAACACAGAGATAAGTTACAAAGACACAACTTGTGATGAATTGTGTGCATGCTTCACTGATCGAAACTGCAGCTGAGACCTATTATATTTAATGACCTAGACATTTCTTGTGAAAACGTACAAGCATATCTTGTCATGTCTGGAAACAGCAAGCCACCGGTTTCTTTGTCTCTTTCTATTCCTATATATCTGCAGTAAACAGAAGCAAAGTCTTGGGAGAGACTGAAACGCGGTTTAGTTTCTGCTAAAAGGCTCGGGTCATCTTGAGCACAAGAATAAAACAAGTAAAAATCAGACAGTCGCTGTGTAACAGCAAACACAGGAACCAAAACAAATCCACTGCAGCGCTTTTCAACTCTGGACACCCACAGCCAGTGATGGACACCCAGCAGAGTTTCACTTTAACGGTTCAACTAACTGGTTTCAAACAAGCTTGTCACTGACAGCCAACAGCAGAACCGACTGACTAAACCCATCAAAAAATGTATTGGATTAAAAAAAAAAAGCACAAATCAAATCAAATCGCAGACTCTACTTAACAAGTGACAAAAGGAACATGATGCTCAAATGCAAGTGAAGAGGCACGGGTGCTGGAAGCCAGAGTCCCCCCCCCCCCAGGGAAGAATTAAAACCAACAAAGTGAAAAGATCAGCCATCCTCCCACTGAGTGACAGTGTGACACGAGAGCTCTCAACTGGGGAAACAGCGGAGGAAAAGTTTAAACAGAGCGCACTCGCACATCCACGAGGCAGGGGCTTCATGGGACTCCTCATTTATTTACGCAGTGTCTGCGGTACTGATGCAGTGCTGCACAGGGGCACAATACTGACTGGGGTCACTACTTTACTGAAAGCTTCAAGTACAATGGATGATCCAGACATCCTTACAGAACAGAGACATGGAGGGCACTCCCTAGCAATGAGAGGCTGGATCCTGCTAGGAACACTCTCTGATGGGCAGTGCATGCAACAGGAGATGCAAGCTAATAGAAAAATAGATCTCTGCTTTATACCCCTGTGCCATGTGGACACTATGAGTTAAACAAGTCTTTCTAGGATGCTTTCTAAAGCTGCAATATATAGAGATATAAAATAAATAGATTTAAAATAAATAAATAAAAAATATTATATATATTTTCAATTTCTTCATGTTTCTAACATAGGTTCTGAATTTAAATACGGTAAAAAAAAAACAACAAAATCAATAAATCCCAGTTTCGGGACTCCTCTGAAGGTTAACTTCGGAATGATTTTGCCGCAGGTTTAGAAAACATTTACCAAAAGCCCTGCAGTGCACCTGCTGGTAAATTTACTTTGGATCCAGATGCCAAACAGCTTACATTTTTGCTCACTGTCATCAGTGTTGCAAGCGTTCACAGTAGTGGACTGTGAAGATATAGGTCAGCCAGGGTAACGGCAGCGATGGGTTACTCCAATCAATGCTCTCCTGCGGGGTCGATCCTGCGGGCTGAGGGGGAAAGCGAGACAGTGCCCCCTCTGGTTGTGGTGTGCATATGTGTGCCCTGTACTGTACGTACCTGCAGCTCAGTCTGGAAGAAGAATTTCTGCGGACACTGGGAGCAGTCGTAGATCTTGTCCTCCTGCCCGTGCACTGCAAAGATGTGCTGCTGGAGCTTGTTGGCCTGTACAAAGACTGAACAACACAGGATAGCAGCTTAGCATTGAGACAATCACAGACTGACAGCAGCTTAGTACTGAGACAATCACACAATGAGAGCAGCACTAGAGAGCAGCTTAATACTGAGACAATCACAGACTGAGAGCAACACAGGAGAGCAGCTTAGTACTGAGACAATCACAGACTGAGAGCAGCTTAGTACTGAGACAATCACAGACTGAGAGCAGCACAGGAGAGCAGCTTAGTACTGAGACAATCACAGACTGAGAGCAGCACAGGAGAGCAGCTTAGTACTGAGACAATCACAGACTGAGAGCAACACAGGAGAGCAGCTTAGTACTGAGACAATCACAGACTGAGAGCAGCACAGGAGAGCAGCTTAGTACTGAGACAATCACAGACTGAGAGCAGCACAGGAGAGCAGCTTAGTACTGAGACAATCACAGACTGAGAGCAGCACAGGAGAGCAGCTTAGTACTGAGACAATCACAGACTGAGAGCAACACAGGAGAGCAGCTTAGTACTGAGACTAAATAGCAAGCAGGACCTTCTTTAAAAAAACAGAAAGAACAACTCCAGAGAGCCACGTGTTTGAGCCCTGGGTGGTACCACGGGCTGTGGCTGCAAGAGATGCTCTATACGCTTGGCAGCCCTAGATCCATTACCACCACACTGAGCCCCTGTGATATTTAGCAATAAATCATTGTTTTCTTGTTTTCGGCAAATTTAGTTTGCAATGAGGAAAGGTATAAATGATTCAACTCCCAAAGACTGAGCCCTCCCTTATTTATGAGCACCCTGGAATACAGCAGAAATTTAAATGAGGTCTAGATCCATCTAGGTAAATAATCCCACTAGGTAAATAAATAAGAAAACACTAAACAAAAAAGATGTGCTCCATTGTTCGGTGCTGTGAAAAACACAATGTTGTTCCAAGAGACAAACGGCTAACCCTAACCCTAACCCTAACCCTAACCCTAACCTCAAAAAAAAACACCCATAAAAAACACCCATAACACCCATAAAAAACCAGGAGAATGGATGAATGGCATCAGCTGGGAATCCGGGAAGGGGGGAAAGCCTTGGGAGTGGCCTTGCGTTTATCCAGCGCATCTCCGTGTCTTCAGCTGAGACTCAGGACTTGCCTGGTTGTAGATCCTATACTAAACAACAACCAAAATCTAGGGTTCAACTAAAAGACTTCCATTTATATGACACACAAGAAATTAACCAATCACTGCTAAGAATTCGTCAAAACTCCAGTATATCTTATCTAGTGTACAGACTTCATCTTGTGCACTGAACATACAACCCCATTCTAAATAATTCATATTTCATACTAGTTCCTGATACAATCATGTGATTTACAGTAAGTGGATGCATTGTGTGTAGGGTGTCTCTTACTAGAGCTACACTTTGCAATCCTCTTGTCAGTACTGCACATCTCTAGTAACATTTAGAGACAACCTACACACAGCATAACCCACTGCTAACACAAGCGGCTCCATCCGTACAGCGCTGCACTGCACCCCCATTCTTCAACCCAGTTCAACCCCAAACCTTCACAGGGTTAAAACAATCAGACAGGCACAAACAGAAGCTAAGGAAGGAGCCCCAGTGGGCTGGCTTACCTGTGAAGCACACGGGGCATTTGAACGTGCCTCCCATGCCCTCGAAGCTGTGCTCAATCAGGTGACACAAGAGCTTCGCTGGAGAGTCAAACATCTGGTTACACAGCTTGCACTCGTGATTGATGCCTTCCTCTGCAAAATTCAAAATGAAACAACTTGTTACCGACATGTCAAGTTAGTATCTAGTGGCAGGAGCAGCAGCAGTAGAAGAAGTAGTAGTTTATGAGAAGAGGCAGGACTTAAGACCAACACATTAACCCTGTGCACCGCACTGCAGCTCCAGTGTGCTGGCACAGGGTCGGGTAACCCAGTCCAAGGGGAGACACTGGGGGTTTAAACCCTCAAACTGGAAATTGACCTTTCCATGGAAGGCACTGGATTGTTTAACCCATGTCTTTCCATGAAGACTGAGCTGAAAATGACCTGTGTGTGCTACACTCTGAACACTCTCCCTTCACACCTCACGCACGCACGCACTCTCTCTTTTAATGCCATTATCCACAGGTCACAGGATAGATATCGAAACGGGGAAAAAACTAAATGCTTTGGGGTATTAACTTCACTTACATTTTTGTTTACAGGCTGAATATTGAATATTTTGTGAGCTGTGATGTCAAGAGCCTGAAACTGAACATTAAAGTTGCAAGTTCCTCTGTGTGTCCAGCTCCAGAGCACTGGTATAAACTTCCCATCATTGCAGTACTGTAGGGCTATTTTGAGGCACACCGATGACATCACTGCCTCCCCTTAGGGAGGCAAGGGAGACCGTGCAGCCCTGCTGCGGATCGGTGCTCTCTTATCGTTCATGCCATGGAAAACAGCACAGCCATTTTCAGCCTGATTAGATCAGGATCGCAGGGTCCCGGGCCGGAATGACTGGAAATCTGCAGCCTCGTTTTCTAAAAGAATCCCTTTAATTACACCCTGACAGGGGTGCACACACCTAGCAGGGTTAATGAAGTCTTCAATCAAAGACTGAAACCACGAAATCGGCAGGGCTTTTCTTATGCCTGATTGAATCCCATCTAGGCTTAATGTGAAAGCCACAGCACATGGGTGCTAATCCCTGCTTTACGGGAAATGAATTCACAGAAGGGAGGGAACGTTTTTCACAAGGCTTTGAATTACTCTTGTTGATAAGATAGCACAGTGTAATAATCCCAGGATGGCCCAAAGCAAAAGGTACCAGAACACAGGCCAGCATCAAAAAGCAAAGCTCTCAAAAAAAAAAAATATATATATATATCTTTTTTTTTAGGTGGAAGCAAAACAGCACTGGAAAGAATATTATTTATACACACACCATGTGGGAAAGCACAAGAGATGCATGCAAGTCCAAGATAATTTGATGTTCTAGTAAGTGTGTTCCTCTGTGTGTGTGTTTGTTGTTATGTTCAAACAGACCTTTAATAAATGCAACCATTTTTGCACCTTTTTCTCAGTACAATAAGAGGGCATTCTCCTTCTTTTAAATGGGCCTAATCTGCTGGATCCCGTCAGCTTTAAGCCGTGTCAGACACAAAGTGGAAGCAGCATCACGGGGAGATCATAGCCTCCTGGAACGTCCTGCCTGCACACTTTTGTCTCAAAGAGCATTTGATCCCTGGCAGACACACAATCATTTCCACTGGGGTCCTTGGGGAAGGGCTGCTGGAAGGAAGATTATCTGATCTCTGAAGGTGAAACCTGGGTGGAGCTGAATTTAGCCAAGATAAAACTCTTCATCCTTTAGTAATAACACAAATGATTATCCATGTGTATTCTAGATGGTTTTAATACTAATTTGCTATTCTGAAGCTGAATACATTTAAATAAACCAAAATATATATTTGAATGAAACTGTTTTAACGTGCTGCTGCAGACTGTGTTCAGTACAAAACACTGACATTATTTAAATGGTTATTTTAGGGCAACTTGCAGTGCCTAGTACTGAACTGGTTAAATCCAGGATAATAGCCAGAATGCCTCGAACCTTTGCTTCCACTGAAAACGTGGCTCTCATAACTACTAATGCAACACATTAACACTACATTACCTTTGAACAAAACAGTGTATTGGAAAATAATTGAAATCAGCAGAGGGATTAACCCTTACATGTCTGTCCAAGTTAAAATGCCAGCAATCCGCAGCTAGTGAAGGGTTAAAATACGAGCGCCCTTGCTCTCACACCTCCTCTCAGATCCACAAGTCAAACTGCAATTTCCGAATTGGCAAAATTGACAATAAAGCTGTTAGAAGCCATTAGGTGTGCAGAGCAAATAAAAAAAAAAAAGAGAAATTAAAAAAAAACACCGACTCCAAAGGTATGCACCATCTTAATTGAGAAACTGCACGAGGCCGACACACACTCAGAATAACTGATCGGAGCTTTCTAAGAAACTAATAGGGAGGGGGATGGAGAGAGAGAGAGAGAGAGAAAGAAAGAAAGAAAGGAGAGAAGCACCAGCTCATTTATTTATTGCAGCTTGTTATTCCAGTAACTCTGTCAGGATGAGTCATATTTTGCAAAAACATTGGTGCAATTTTTCAGATATATTGCAACCTAATTAATCTGAGGGGACCAGGTGGCGCCCTGCTTTGCACCTCGGGGGACCCGCTCTCCTGGTCCCCAGGGGCTCCACAAGACACAAATGAGCTCTGCTGGCCTTATCCAGGGACCCCTGAGACAGAGAGGCTCTTCAAAACACTGCTCTGACAATTAGGTTCAATCTGGGTCTTTCCATTGCGGGGGATTGATGGTGTGGACAAAGGAACAGTCACCTGGGGAGAAAGGGAGGCTCCTCGGGGGCTGACAAGGTGGGTTGCCATAGCAACTCTGAGAAAGCTCAACACTGCCGCTGACCCATGGCGAGGGCAGATATGTGGGCCGAGACGCATACAGTGCCGATATAGACAGAGCGCTGCTCCCACTGTTCCATTTTTCAGTTGATAAAATTAACAAAATATCACCTGTTGTTTCCCATTTCAGCTCAACTGCTTTTCACACAACAGCAAATGATTGTGGAGGCGCGGCCCTGCCAGCGAACACAAGTCTACACTACACTGCTTCCCTCCTTCTTCCTTCTGTGTTCATTCTCTCCTGTACTGTTTATCCTTCTCCTTCCTTCTGTATTCATTCTCTCCTGTACTGTTTATCCTCGTGTTCATTCTCTCTTGTTCTGTTCATCCTTATCCTTCCTTCTGTGTTCATTCTCTCTTGTACTGTTCATCCTTATCCTTCTTTCTATGCTCATTCTCTCCTGTACGGTTCATCCTTCTCCCTTCTTTGTTAATTCACTCCTGTACTGTTCAACATTCTGTGTTCATTCTCTCCTGTACTGTTCATCCTTCTCCTTCCTTCTGTGTTCATTCTCTTCTGTACTGTTCATCCTTCTCTTTCCTTCTGTGTTCATTCTCTTCTGTACTGTTCATCCTTCTCTTTCCTTCTTTGTTCATTCTCTCCTGTACTGTTCATCCTTCTCCTTCCTTCTGTGTTCATTCTCTTCTGTACTGTTCATCCTTCTCTTTCCTTCTGTGTTCATTCTCTCCTGTACTGTTCATCCTTCTTCCTTCTGTGTTCATTCTCTTCTGTACTGTTCATCCTTCTCCTTCCTTCTGTGTTCATTCTCTCCTGTACTGTTCATCCTTCTCTTTCCTTCTGTGTTCATTCTCTCCTGTACTGTTCATCCTTCTCTTTCCTTCTGTGTTCATTCTCTCCTGTACTGTTCATCCTTCTCTTTCCTTCTGTGTTCATTCTCTCCTGTACTGTTCATCCTTCTCTTTCCTTCTGTGTTCATTCTCTCCTGTACTGTTCATCCTTCTCTTTCCTTCTGTGTTCATTCTCTCCTGTACTGTTCATCCTTCTCTTTCCTTCTGTGTTCATTCTCTCCTGTACTGTTCATCCTTCTCTTTCCTTCTGTGTTCATTCTCTCCTGTACTGTTCATCCTTCTCTTTCCTTCTGTGTTCATTCTCTCCTGTACTGTTCATCCTTCTCTTTCCTTCTGTGTTCATTCTCTCCTGTACTGTTCATCCTTCTCTTTCCTTCTGTGTTCATTCTCTCCTGTACTGTTCATCCTTCTCTTTCCTTCTGTGTTCATTCTCTCCTGTACTGTTCATCCTTCTCTTTCCTTCTGTGTTCATTCTCTCCTGTACTGTTCATCCTTCTTTCCTTCTGTGTTCATTCTCTCCTGTACTGTTCATCCTTCTCTTTCCTTCTGTGTTCATTCTCTCCTGTACTGTTCATCCTTCTCTTTCCTTCTGTGTTCATTCTCTCCTGTACTGTTCATCCTTCTCTTTCCTTCTGTGTTCATTCTCTCCTGTACTGTTCATCCTTCTCTTTCCTTCTGTGTTCATTCTCTCCTGTACTGTTCATCCTTCTCTTTCCTTCTGTGTTCATTCTCTCCTGTACTGTTCATCCTTCTCTTTCCTTCTGTGTTCATTCTCTCCTGTACTGTTCATCCTTCTCTTTCCTTCTGTGTTCATTCTCTCCTGTACTGTTCTTCCTATGCATGTATAACAGGTAGCAATATGTTAAGAAAACAACACCACGGTTTTGCTTACAGATTGAGGTTTTCTAATTCCTCCAATAAATCGCTCCAGCATACAGGTTGTTCCAGACTATTGGATTTTATATAATCTATGCGAAGATATTTGTGTTTTGAATGTTAATTTAACATTCAAAAGTGTCCATGTGGGAATTGCTGTAATCAGCACACCAATAAACTTGCAAATGACTCAAGTCTTTATAAAGCTTGTTAAGAACAAAATCACTCCCTTAGCTTCTATTTGCTTCAAGCGTAGTGCTTTTTCTTCCTTCCCTGTTCCCCACTTATTGCTGCGTTTTAAGGTGCATGCTTAAAACAGTGCCAGGGCATAAGCAAACACCATCTATTAAAAGACACTGCCAGGCTGCTAACAACACAGGTGTTACAATGAGAGGAGCCGTGTTCCTGGGGCACTGCGGCACATCGAAGGGGTAATTCTATATAAATAGGAGACACAGACTGTCAGGAAGCCTCCCTAAGTAAATTTTAGCTATAGCAGCTTCCTCACTGCACACATTGCAGGACTCACTCAGGTGTGCACAATCCTAACACCTGGAAAGGCTATTGAATAGAGGATCCATTGCATCCAGCATCTGACAGCATTCCCTTCCTGAGAGGTCAGAAACACTGCCGTGACTATCTATTATTTTTAGCATTTCTCATCTAAACTAACTAAGTAGAGTGAGCCACACAAAGGCTGCCCGAAGCTTATTTTAACAGATGACGGACTGTGGATTTTTAGCATCGATATCACGACTCGTCCCTGGAAGGAGAACAATGTGACCGCTCCATATCCTGAACACACTTCTGCCAACGTGGTTTTAGACCACAGATGGTTAATTAAGGAACGGACAGCGCTTTGCTGTGGTTAATATACTGGATAATGTAATATTGGAGTAACACAGAAGCAGGGACCAGATTTGATTTTGTTTTATTGCATTTGGATCCTGGCATTCAGGGCCTGTATCAGCAAGGTACCTGGCTGTCCTCTCGGTGTAAGAATGAACAAGAGAACGCTAAACATTGGTGCACAGCGGACGCATCCCCAGCACTCTCCTACACTAGTCCAGATTGAATACGAGAACACCGCCCCACAGCAGACACGCCCCCAGTACTATCCTACACTCGTCCAAAGTAAATACGAGAACACCGCCCCACAGAGGACACACCCTCAGCACTCTCCTACACTCGTCCAGATTGAATACGAGAACACCGCCCCACAGCGGACACACCCCCAGCACGCTCCTCCATTCATCCAGATTGAATACGAGAATGCTACCACACAGCGGACACACCCCCAGCACTCTCCTACACTCGTCCAGATTGAATACGAGAACGCTACCACACAGCGGACACACCCCCAGCACTCTCCTACACTCGTCCAGATTGAACACGAGAACACCGCCCCACAGAAGACACACCCACAGCACTCTCCTCCACTCGTCCAGATTGAATACGAGAACGCTACCACACAGCGGACACACCCCCAGCACTCTCCTACACTCGTCCAGATTGAACACGAGAACACCGCCCCACAGAAGACACACCCCCAGCACTCTCCTCCACTCGTCCAGATTGAATACGAGAACGCATCCACACAGCGGACACACCCCCAGCACTCTCCTACACTCGTCCAGATTGAACACGAGAACACCGCCCCACAGAAGACACACCCACAGCACTCTCCTCCACTCGTCCAGATTGAATACGAGAACGCTACCACACAGCGGACACACCCCCAGCACTCTCCTACACTCGTCCAGATTGAATACAATTACACTGCCCCACAACGGATACACCCCCAGCACTCTTCTACACTCGTCCAGATCGAATATGAGAACACCGCCCCAAGTGGACACACCGCCAGCACTCTCCTACACTCGTCTTGTTCTCCTCAGCAATGTTCTAACAGGATAGTGGGGAACCTCATTGAGAAGAGGGGGAGCCCAGCTGCCACTCAGTGAAGCACTACACTATGCTTTGGCTCCATTATTGAGATATCAACATTTAAAAAAAATAAAGGTAGCAAAAGGATGAACGTAAAGTAGAATTGTGTCCTTCCTGGCTGGATTTTGAAGGTTATTCCCTAAATAATGCAGCCTTCTTTAAAGCTGACAAGGTCTTGGACTTTCAATTTTAACTCTAACCCATTTTAGATGAAATAATCCACAGTGCTTTCAGAATCCCACTCTTTTAGGTTTATTGCTACATTTAGACGTACTGTACGCACACATGTTTGTGTGTGTGTGTGTGTGCGTGTTTACGGATCATGTCCCAAATTTGGCTAAAAGAGATCCCCATGAATGATTTCAAAACAATGCTTATTGTCAGGGGCATCTCTTGGGGAATCATGTGCTGTAATTTCTGGTTAATTTCACCGTGTCATCTGAAATTAAAGAGACGAGCAACCGCAACATCATTTGAGCTCCAGATTGTTCACCCAGTCGCTGAATTTCACACAAGAGGGCTGTTTTATGTTTTGTTGCGCTTTCCCTTTTTTTACACTTGTATTATTATGACACCAACTACGTCTTTGGTCTACTGACTAAATTATCTGGCACCAAAGAAGAAGAAAAAAAAAAAAATCTAAGCAAATATGAACGAGCAGCGGGAAGCTAATAATGCAACTCCAGCTGTTCCAGTTAACCTGCAAATGTGGCCATCTGCACCTCAAGAGAGAGAGAGAAGAGAGTGGAGAGAAAGAGAGAGAGAGAGAGAGAGGAGAGAGTGAGTGCATGAATAGGGAGAGGAGAGAGAGAGAGCACAAGAGAGGAGAGAGGGCGGGCCAGTGGAACCACCGCCAAGCCCAGCACAAGGCCTGTCCCAGAGCAGTAGGAATGACCTTGCTCCGTGTGACCATGTGCTCTCTGATTAGGAGGCAGAGACCGGCCGGTACCAGAAAGGTGAGACAGATCTTTCTGTTCAGCCAAAAAAAGAAAAGGTAAGTCTGCTTAGCAATGCAAGAACTAAATAGTAAAAAAGAAATTCAAATTTGCCAAATAAAATAAATGAATGAACAAGTCGCTGGCCCTTATATTGCTGGGTGTGGTTACTTGGCACATACTGTAGCAGCCTCATAGTTAGATCATGCAGTAGCAGCCTCATATTTAGATCAGAGACTAGCACCCTCATATTTAGATCAGACAGTAGCAGCCACATAGTTAGATTATACAGTAGCAGCCTCATAGTTAGATTATACAGTAGCAGCCTCATAGTTAGATCATGCAGTAGCAGCCTCATATTTAGATGGATTTTAGATTTTTAAAGTCAATACCTATCTCTGACTGACCTGCTGTTAAATGTATACATATTCACTTTTAAAAGTGCAAAACTACAAATATAACAGTTTGAATGACATAAGAATAAATACAGAGGCTGAATTTACACTTTACTTTTTTAACTGTCTTCAGCCCTGTCCCAGAAACACACACAGACACTAGCAGCCCTATACACACACACAGGTTTCTCACTGATTTTACAATGAGTGAAACCCTTTTTAAAAGACTTCTTAGCTTAGCAGCAGTTGTCTGGAACCACTTTTCAAGCATCGGGACTATTCATGCTGCTTCAGCTCGGCAGTTATTTAAATAATTCTTCTTCCCCTCAAAAGCTGTTCAAGACACTTCTCAAAGAAGACATCAACAGAATGGAATAGCTTCACAGAGCTTTTTTTATTTTTTTGCTCATAGGATCAGGCATTGCTGCCTCCATCAGCTAGACGTCGTTGCTGGAATATTGGAAGGAGGTTAGAATCGTCCAGCCTATACACGAGGGAACTACTTTATGCCCGGAATCTATTAGTTGCACTGTGTCTCAATAATTCACAGGGTCCGTCAAATTGTTTACGTTTATTCTACATGATCTAGTGTCTGAAACTGTCGTAAATCAGTGTCATCTCATGCACAGTGTATGTATATGAAGGAAGCTTGTAATGATATTTAAATATCAGACCACTAAGCCCATTTTAAAAATAGCCTAGAAGTGTTCAGCCCTTTGGTGAAACAATGCATCCAACACAAGCTGTTTGAAGGTTACTTGAATGTAAAAGGCACTAATATGAATATTGTTGTGTCAATGATGTGAGATATTAGGGATGACAATGCATTATTAGTGCAGCGCAGGAAAGCCCAGGAGAGCAGAAATAGGATTTCAAAGACCAGAGTCAAAAATCAATATTAATGCACACGGATTCACAACAAAGGAAATATGTCAGTTCAGTATTTGGAGGACATTTTTTCATCTTAACTGGGATTTTCAAAAAGGCTGTTTATCCTGCTAACGTGTTACACTTGTCAACCTAAGGAGACTCATTGAAATCAAACAGCATTTGCCTCTCAAATCGACAGTAACTTAGTTTGTCACAATTAACCCCCCCTCCAATTTATTTTAGTGAATTATTTAATTTATTTATTTAAAAATCATATAAAATGTTCACAGCATTTTGAAAAGGGGAGCATCTTTTAATACTGAACATCTGTTTAGAGCCAAAGCAAAGTTCAGAACAAACAGCTGATCTCTTATATAAATATAAAATAAGCACACGCACATGAGGGTGTCTTGTCCCTGGCATACCCCAGATGTTTTGTATATGGGATGTTCAGTATACACAGGAGCCCATGTATTGTAGCCCATCAAATTACTTTATAATACTAATCAGTGTGTGAGAAATCCTGCACTTATACTTCAGTACATCTGAACTGCCACTTACTGGAAAGTGTTGCTCTTCTTTTTGTTTTAATTGGCATGATGTTCTGCTCGCTCTTGCAGAGTAGTAGGGAGGTCGACACCTCTAGGATGTGTTCAAGGAGAGGCAGTGGGTGGGCTTCAATCTCTCCTCATCACTGAAGACTACTTCAGCATCTTCATACCACCAGTGCAGCAACATCAGAAGGCATTAAGAGGCTGTTGGATCTCGCTGATCAGACTTCGTTAATCACATGCGTACATGAAAGGAAATCGACGATCTGCGTTGTTTGCAGGAAAAACTATTTAAATAAAACAATTTACAATTTCGTTTGGAAGTCGCACTCAGACAACATGGCACAGGCAGGAGAGAGAGCGTGTGCCGGGGGCTGTTCTGTGCTAATTGCACTGATCTCTCTCTCTCTATCTCCTGGGGGCTGGGGTGTGAACTGTGACCTGGCTGCAAGTGAAAACATTTTACATTTCAATTGGGAAGACTTCACTGATCGCCGCCCCCTCAACCTTTAACCACTTATGACAATGTCGTCTGTCCAGAAACAGGCATTAAAACATTAAGATGTCATCAATATGCAGACCCTTTACTGTACAGATTAACAAAGCCAAGCTATAAAAGGTCCAGGTCAGTGCAAGAACTGGAACTGCCAATATCAGTTGTTTTCAGATTTCCATACTGAAGCAGCATATGGGAGTTGGACAGTCTGACAAGCAAACCCAAAATGAGGGCGCTGACACTGAGCAGCAATGATACCCACTGAGGCTCCCTGCACCTTGGCAGCAGCACTCCCTCTGCCTGCTCCTGGGTGGCTGTAGGACCCAGGAAGCCGCAGGGGGCAGCTCCACCTCCCTAACCGCACAGGAGTGGGCTTCAGTGCTCTGCTCCGGACTGGAGGAGGATTCCCAGTTTGAGCTCATCTGAGAGGTTACTACGGTAGCTTGAATGCAGAGAGATGGAGGTAATGACAGCTTCCTAAACTTTAAAAAATAAAAACCCAGAACAGAATTGTTCACGCAGCCTTCATTTCTAGGAATGTTGTAATTGCTGCCTTCTCGTGAAGTGGGGTCACTTCGTTTAGTGCAATGGGCTGCATAAGGGCTAACAGATCTCAAAACCATGCACCGCAAGGATGTGGCACTGGCACATGTAACTCAGTCTCCAGCAGCAGCTGAACAAACACTAGGGAAGAGAAGGAGGGAAATGGAAATCCCTGGAGGGGTCAGTCTGCCCCTGTGTTTCAAGTCCTGTTTGCCAGCGGTGAGGCTTTGAGGTGGGCTGATGGAAACGGAAGCTCCACCGAGTGACCAGGGCTCTGTTCTAATCTTGTAGACTGCTCGCTCTCGTCAGCTCGTGTTCCCAGTGCGTTCACCGCTCCCCTGGGTCACGCTGCTGTCAATTCCAGCTAACCCCCTCCGCATACAAATGACAACCCCCCCCCCGCCCCCCCCTCGATACGGGACGAGGCAGGAGCAGACTGCATGAACACACTCCCCAGCCAGCTACACCAATGGATACCAATGCTTAACAAGCACACACCATAATGTAAACGCATCTAACAATGAGCACAATATATAGGAGTGGACAGGCAATGAGCCTGTTATAAACAGGTACCAATGCTTGCCTTCCCATTCCTGTTATAATTGAGTCTTCACTGACATTGTGCAACGTGGGGACAGAATCACCTGCCACTGTGTGCATGTGCACACACACACACACACACACACACACACAACCAGCAACTCACCTCCAGTACTATTTGTCCTTGTATACAGAGTACTGCAAACAAAGCCACCACAGACAGATTTAGGGTTAAGCTTTAGAGGAGGTGTGCGTTTGATATTCTTGTATTACAACTAAGGATGCCACCTTTAAACTCCTGTGTTTAGTTTACTTTCTATAAATGAATGCTAAGCTGCCTATATCACTTACCCCTTTATATATATATATATATATATATGTGCTGCAATTGCATACTGAGTCAATGGCAGTCCAGTTCATTATTAAACAAGGTAGCTTTTTTCTGGCAAAGACTGGCTTTAAATTTATTTCATTTTTTTATACTTCATCCAGCACAGTCCACGTCATTATACTGCATGCAGTTCACCCAGCACAGTCCATGCCAGCTTCCTGCCTGTTCACAGCAGGGTCTGTTACAGTGAAATGCAATATTCCTCTGTGGATGAAGAGAGTCCTGCCCTAATAAGAATTTGCCAGAAGTATTTATTTTTTTTTTTTTAATGTAAACACCAACCTAATTTGTAACTCTGTTTAAAACAATCAAATACAAAAAAAACACATCCGAGCTAGAGTCTCATCCAAACTGCTTCATTTAAGAGCTTTATTAAGACAAAAAGAGGTTGCAAGACGAGCGCAGGTAATTAGCTGCAGCAGGGTTAATCACCGCCTGACTGAGCCAGGGCTGCTCCCAGTCAGATATTGGGGGGGCACTGGCTAAACCGCAGCAATCAAATTCCAGGAGTCTGTTCTTCCAACTATTCCAATCAAGCAGCTCTGCGGTGGGGCTGGGAAATCAATCTGGCAGCAGTGCGGTGTCCAGTCGGGGCTCCACCCCCTTCCCTGGACCCAGCTTGACAGAGGCTTCCATGCAAAATCAAAAGGCTTACTGCAGGCTTGCGATTGGCCGGCCCGACCCCCTCTGCTCCATGCGGTGATGGAGTGGAATACGAATGCTGCTCTGGTTCCACCATGGGGCCTCACTGCCGGGCCCGATTTATCCAGGGACGCTGCACAAGCACAGCAGCTCTCTTTTCATGTATATTCTGACTGCTCAGAAAACACATTCCCCGGGCTCTCCGCAGTGTGCAAAACAGAACAATGGCTGGTTTTACTATAACAAAGAAAAGGGAGAGGAGGGCTGCTGTAATAGAGCTACACAGAGGCAGAACACAAGCCGAGCGCGCAGAATAATATTTCAACCTTCTCCTTCATCCGCATGAAATATTATTATTAATAATAATAATAATAATAATAATAAAGCAGAAGAGTGCTGCAGTAGCAACCTCTTACTGTTTCGAAATAACCAATACATAATATATTAGATTACCTTGCACACTAGACTGAGCAGTTCAGACACAGAAAGCAGAATTATGAAAAGCACAAAACACAAGTGCACACAAGTCTTCGATTCATTTTAAAACAGACTTGGGGTCATGTCTGCTGGTGTAGCAAGTCTAGTTTTAGCCTGATACCTAGAACAATAATATTTCCTTCATGGTGTGCCTTTTCATGCCGCAAACGAACTCACACTGATGCAAACTACCTAACACTGACGCAAACTACCTCACACTGACGCAATGACCTCACACTGACGCAATGACCTCACACTGACGCAATGACCTCACACTGATGCAAACTACCTCACACTGACGCAATGACCTCACACTGACGCAAACGACCTCACACTGACGCAAACGAACTCACACTGACGCAAACGAACTCACACTGATGCAATGACCTCACACTGACGCAATGACCTCACACTGACGCAATGACCTCACACTGACGCAATGACCTCACACTGACGCAATGTCTGGCTATTTAGGTGGAAACCGTTACAGCTGGGTTTTTTTCGCAATGTGAACTGATGTGCGGATCACAGTTTTCTTCACTGTAATCCTCATAGTAATTGCAGTTAGTATGTACTGTACAGTGCTTCTTGTTCCTGCAGTAGGGAGCCTAAACTGACCCAAATACAATTGCATAGCAGGAAAGCAATGCAGCATTCGATCAGGGCAATACACGGCATTCTCAATCGGCAAATTCTAAAATGTACACTTCAGACAAGAAATAACAAAATAGGCCGTGCAATGTTAGCCCCCGTTGAGCAGTTGAACAGAACAGCCAGGGCTGTGCCGAGACTGATGGGTGTCCTGTGAGCTGCATCGCTCCGGATCCACAGGAACACGTTTCTGTTAGGAAGCCAGTGTGTGGAACACCCCTTCCTCCCGGCCCTGAGTTTCTGAGACAGAGGCCCATCGAGGGATTAGGGAAAAAGCAAGAATCAAATAACCTAAAATCTCCTCTTCCAGATCTATAGCATTAATGACACTGTCGGGGCTTGAAAGGAGTATTTCCTTGTGGACTGGTACTGTGCAAACTTTCCACCCTTGTTACAAAAAACAGTTGGAGGCAGGGCTACCCTGGGAGCTCTCGGAGGCTGGACAGAGATAAAGGACTCCTTTTCTCTTTACTGCCGGAGCAATTAGCATACCTGCCCGCCATCGTTAACACAAAGAAAGAACACAAAATAAAATGACTGCTTTTGTTGAAACGGATGTATATGCTGCAAGTCAGAAAAGGATAATACTTCAGGGAAGACAATTTGATTCTGTTTCAGATAAATAAACTGCAACGTGGTTCCTGCTTATGTGCAACATTTGAAATGTAGACGTATATTCCTGGCTGTTTGTTTTATTAAAAAAATAATAATAATACGTAAACAAATATTTATAAAAGTAGCAAAGTTGTCTAACATAAATTTCAACGTATTATATTTTAACCCATTATCGTCCAATAATTTGTAAGCCTTTTCTAGCAGTTGTATCGTGCTTTCGTGCCTCTATTAGGATTTTGTCATTTTGCTGGAAGATGCAAGGTACTGCAGTTGTTAATGAAGTCTAAAACTCCCTTGCTACACTTTGAATTTATTTCAATTTCAACAGATGAAGGTGCCTTTATATAAACCAGTTAGGATCTACGGTGTACCGATAAGTTCAAATAAGAATAAAAATACAAAAAGATGTAGGTAAAAGGCAGGCACTGTTTCTAAAGTGCTTGTTTGAAGGTAGGCATCTCCTTTGATCCCTTGTAAACGATTACGTCCCTGTCTTTGGAAATGCTCAATTGTTTCATTGTTTCTGGAAGTTACAGCTCTCCTTTAGCTTGCAGTTGGAAACTTGGCCTAAATGACAGCTGTGCAGGCCTCTCCCCGGCTTGGCCCAGCGGGAGCCCTAATGTACTTCATTCAGGGCTGGGAGCTGCTTTTAATCTATCAGCACGACTTCGCAGCTGCTGTAAGCCAGTCGAAAACTGTGTGTGCACAGGGCTTAGTGTTTGTAACCCTTTCTGTACTGTGCTGTCTTTCAGGGAATAGAAGCAGGCAAGCAAAGCTCCTGATCCATGTGCCAACCCTCAGGACAGTGTACAGCCACATATACTACAGCACGTGCACAGCCACATATACTACAGCAACATCACAGCAAAGCATGGTGCATCACCAGGTCCAGCACTTGCAGGCATTGGAAAGCAGAGGACAGCTTGATGCATCACCAGGTCCAGCACCCCCAGGCATTGGAAAGGAAATGCATGGTACTGGGAAAGCATGCTACGCTTTTTATTTAAAAAAAAAAAAAAAAAAAAAAAAAAAGGCCCCTCTGCACAGTTCATAGATGTGGCTATCTGTGTTCCACTTCCACATCACAGTACAGCACCTTGTTGCCTCAAACTCAATTTGCAGGTCTAGTTCTGCCTGGCTGCGTTTAAACATTTATTTGACACAAGGTGTGGTGCTTGACGTTCCTTCATTCTATCAAGATCAACCTTTTATTTTCACAGGAGCTGCACCCATTAACCCTTTAAGAAAAGGCTGTGTCTTTATTCCTTTGTGCATTTTACAACATTAAAAATGTATACACAGAGACTAATACTCACACACACACACACACACACACACACACACAATGACGTGCAGCAGCTTTAATGGGAGACTAATAACAGGCTGTCTGAGAAGTGCTGAAAAACTTCAGGGAGGCGGGTAAGACTGGGAGAAAATCAAAGGTTTGGCAATACGGACAAAGGTTATTAATGTAGTGGGAGGCAAATAAGAGGAGAGAAAAAAGAGCAGCTTACTCTGCAACACATCTAAAAACAGGTGGGTGGAAAGCAAGTGAAATCTTGAAGCCAGTTTCTACACCACTAACAGAGAGAGGCAGCTAAGAGACACACACAGGGCTGACTGAAGTACTCATTTTCCTAAAAAGCGCTGTCAAAAAATATTAGACCACCATGCAACTGTAATGACTGGAAGATTGATATTTGGTTGCCATTTCAAAACAGCTTATACTAATACATTGAGTGTGAGTCGTTTTAATGCCTCCTTTACATAATATTACATCAAAGGGTTACAAATAGGGGAAATAAAACACAGCCTCAAAGAAAGGAGGAAAGTAAAATAAGATTAAGAAACGGAAGACAGTGTGACAGAGTACAGAGCACTGTGAAGTTAAACTGACACATTGACACAGAACCTGGAGCCATATGCCTTCATCTACTTCCCAAAGGTTTTTACCCACTGTAAAAATCTGGAAGCAAGTCCCACTTTAACTAGCAAAAGAGTTAAACGCAATCTGTTGCTACGGACATCAACACAAATAAAGAGGTATCCAGTTCAACAGCTCTGCCCCGGAGGGACTCGCCGAGTGGGAGGGGAGAGATGTACAATCGCCAAACAGAAATACGTAGAGTTCTTAGAGAATGGCCAGTCTGCCCCCTGAGGCATGAAGAACCACACTCTCAGATGTGAAATCCCTCCAGCGAAATTCAAGCCACAAAACAAAAACAACAACAAAATACAGTTTATATTTATATATACAAAAAACAGGAAAACTTTGCATACGACAGCAAGATGTCATCCCAGGATACAACTCCCTGCTCCCAGGCGTCCATCAGTACCCTGCCCTATGCTCCAGACACCCCCCTGGGAGCTCCTCAGTACCCTCGAGGAGCTATCACCAGTACACTCTAGATTACACCCCCCCCCCCCCCCCCCCCCCCCCCACCCCCCCCCCCCTCCGTTTTCATAATTCCTTCCTCCAATTGGCCCGTTTTCATTGCAATTCCCTTCCTCTGCTGAGTGTGGATGAAGTAACAGGCTCCTGTGCTACAGGGGCCTTACCTCATTCTCCAACCTTCGTGAACACACACTCCTCAAGGAGCGTTTAAACAACCATAGCTGTGTGGACAATTCCCAGCTGCCAGATACAAAATTACAAACTGACACGAGGTAAGGACTAAATAACCCTCTGAGCCCTTGAATTCAAGTTTTTCACAAGTAACTTTAATATACAAAAAAAAGGTCCTTATAAATAAAGCAATAGAAGCCAAACAAAACAAAACATAAATCGCCCTTATAATACTCATCTCTCAGTTGTATATACTGCTGTACCGTGGAAATGAAGGAGTGTATCTGAAGGGTCAGCGAGTGGGGGGCGGTTAGAAAGGTCTCCCCGCCTCCTGCATTAGCGTCTGTACCGCTGGACAAACCTGCCATACACATGATGCTCGTTCAAGAAACACATTTAGACTATCTGCTCTCATCCCCACTGCCCAGGACAAGCTCACAACAGCAATGTTGCTGTGCAGCACCTCACTTTGCTTTTCATATTGCTGTTGTTTCTTATTACTGTGTAAACAAATTAATAAATAAACACACCAAAAAGATTGTGCGGTGAGTGTCGATGTGCGAGGCAGGGAGAGAGGACTAAACATGCTGCTCTCATCAGTCGTCTCAGCCGAGTCACCACTGTCAGACACAGCGAGAGAGAGATAGCGAGAGAGTCTGTTCTAAACACTTTCTCACCTGTTTGAGTGCAGGAATTCACTGAGCAGCTGTGGGCTTAAATTAGCAAAACAACATTTTAATCTTCTACCAAAACTTGAGGCTGCTCTGAACGTGCCAACAGAGGAGAACAGTGAAGATTTTAACACTTTGTCAGGAAGAGAAAAAAAGAATACAACAGGCACTGCTAATAGGGTACATTAGAGTGATGATCTTGACCTCAACCCTGTCATTCATACAGCCTGTCTGCCCTCCCAAACCATGGCGCTCCTCTCAGAGCCCCTATTAAACGTGAGCGCGAGAGGAGTGCTGATAGCCAAGCACCTCAAAGAGAGCAGGAGTCCAGGAAATCATTAACAAGGGTTCATCTGTCTCTCGTTATTAGTTAGGAATGAAAGAACGAAGGGAAAGTAACTAACTCCTTTCACAGCCAAGCACTGCTCCCCAGAAAGAAGAAGAGGTGTGAAAAAGCAGTTAGGCAATTCATTTCATATCACCGGAGGACGTTTCCAGATTGTGTAATTTCCTCTGACATTTCTTAATTAAAAGCTATAATGCTTTGAAAACGACTTGAGGACCACGAGGCAGCTTTGAGTTTTTCAATGCAGCATTTTCCAAACCTGACTTAACTGAACACCTTTGCTATCATGATGATCAGCTGTACTTCCGCCTCTGCGTCTGCCTCCTCGAGCGCAGACCTCATTCTAGCCGGTCTTCCAGAACCACAAACAGCTCCACTCTGGTTTCCAGAGCACATGAGACAGATGCACACAGCACTGGGGATGGGAACAGTATGAAGCTACGTTGATAACTGGAGGCAGTCCAAATCAGAGAACAGAATTGCTCAGAAATTCGCAAGTCTTCCACAGATATGTTGTATTCTGTATAATTATCATAAACAGACTGCTAAAGTGAGCTAACATATATAACCTTACATTTTTATGACCCATTATTAATAAGAATACTAAACACATAAGGTGCTCCGCAGAACACTGCAGAGATCTACCTAACTTTTCTGCAGTTTTTTTGCATATTTTCCCGCAGAGGGAAATTTAAAACCAAACAAAGTGACCTGCAGGGGTACTTGAAGATACGGTGTGGATTTGCCAGACTGAAGCCCTGCACATTAGACTTAGTTTTGCAGTATAGAAGGGTTCCACTAGCGGACTGTGTGGTTTTCACAACTAAGCTTAGTACAGCCAGGAAAAAGGTTGATAAAAAGCACGATTACTATTTCAATTCCACATTCTCTTCCATCAAAGAGGCTGGGTTTGGTTCCACACTGCATCCCATCCGTTCTGAAGCCTGCTTCCTTTCTGCTCCTCATATTGATCTGATTGGCGTTTCTGACAATTCCCAGGTTCTAGTGCAGGGGTTTCCAGCCCTGGTCCTGGAGATCTACTGTGGCTGCTGGTTTTCCTTTCAACCAATCTCTCAGTTACATAACTGAACCAATTATTGGCTTAATTAGTCAAGATAAACAGGTGTTCCAGATCTTTAGCCACTGATGATGACACCTATAAAACTTGCTGGATAGGGGCTCTCCACGACCAGGGTTGGAGACCCCTGTTCCAGTGAATACCAGCCTGGTGGCAGGAGCACTGCATTGCACGTCCCGTCCTCATTAGCAAGTTATCAAGAGACCATTACATCATCTAATGTTTGAATCCCAGTCAGTGTTCACCTAGCTAGCACATACCGCTGTGTAGAAACAGCAACAATCTCCATCATGATGCTGACGAAGTGTTTTAAACCCCCCCCCCCCCCCCCCCCCCCCCCCCCCCCCCCCCCGGAACTGATGTAGTTTCCCTGGTTAGAAACTTGCACAGGGAGCACCTCTCACCCCTTCTCTTTATTTCCATAGCTATAGGTACAAATACATTTTCAAATTAATTACAGGAAGAGGGTACTTAACATGTTGGCGAATGTCACGCACACAGGGGGATACTCGGCTTTAACTAGCTCTCATGAGGTGCGTGTGATAAAATAATAATAGTTCTTCCAGGACTCAATGTCATTTATTCTTTGCAAAGGGCAAAGAAACCTTGTACAGAGTTACAACAGAGTTGGAGAACAGTTACGTTACACTTCAGGATAGGAAACTGCCATGTGCTTAATATAGGGGGGGTATGTAAGCATGAAGAAAGCACCAGACACGCAATACATGCCAACTGTGCCCTGGCAAACACTCCAATAAAACACCAATCAGGCAGTACTAGAAGGTTCGATCACTAGCCAGGAATTCCAAGATTGTTTTAAACCTTCGAAGATTCGTCAGACACCTTTCACGCACTGTATGTTTTTTTTTTTTTGTTTTTGTTCTGTTAACAGAAATCGTTTGACAATGTGTGGATACTATAAATCACACATTAAATGTCACTCGCAAGCAACACTATCTTTTGGTTTGTATAATGCAGATTACTATTACAAAAGTTGTTGTATTAAAATCCAACCAAATCGTTGTACATAGCAACTCCATATGTGAAATGCCCAGATAACCAAAAAAAAAAAAAAAAAAAAAAAGTTCAATTCAAACTGTGCAAGCGTTTGTTGATGTGCCATGGAGGCACATCCAATCTCTTGGGTCACTTTATAATCGTAAAGCATATTATTATTATTATTAGCAGTAGTGGTAGTTGTGGTAAAATGTGACTGTGATTGATAACTTGCTAGGAAAGGTGACTGTTAAACTAAGTTTGTTTCGCCCTTGTCCGCTGTAGTTAGTGCTGCTGCAATGCAAGCTTACTAGCAAGCAGCATCATTTTCTTCTACGTGTAAATAAACATGTATTTTTATTGCAATTATAAAAACATGATTACTGTTCTATATAACGTTTTTTTAATGTATCATTGCTGCCTACATGATGCCATTTATATGCCTTACTTGTAAAATAATAGGATTTTCAATCAAATATAAAACAAGCAGCTATGGTGATATGACCAGTAAATTATGCAAATTAGTACCATCAAAGATTGGAACCTTCCTTTGGTAACGTGTTCCGAACCTTCGAATGTCAAAATGTACCCTTTGTTGCAGCCCTAGTACCTACTATCCAAAACACTGATTAGCGCCGGCACACCCCTGACTACTCTACTCTTATTGACCAAGAGGTAATTGTATTTTCATAGAAGACAGAACCTGCCCCTCTGCCTGACACAGTGATGTAAAATCCATACTGGCTTATGAACTCCTCTATAGACCCGAAGACTATGGGTTTGAGATCCTGCCAAACTGTCCCAGCACACGCAGAGAGGTGCAGTGCTGCTGGAGGAGCCAAAATCTTCACCAAGATCCTCTAAAGAGCAGGGGCTGTGTGCAGGCAACTGGACTTCATCCTCTGCGGTCACACTTCTTATTGGGTTGTCAGCCAAGTAAATGTAAAAGGCATAGTTTCAAGATAAAACAAATAAGAGCACACGCAAACAAAACAGAATAAATAAACACAAAGAATTTAATGAGGTGCAAAATAATCATAAAATGAACATATTACTCGCACACTTACCTCTATAGTCCATAAAAAAAATCTGTTTGAAATTGTCTGTACTTCTTTCAGTGGCAGAGAAGTAGATGTGCGAGTATATGTTCTTGAGAAACCATGGCATAGTGCTAGCATGAATTAGCTTGTCCTGAATTAGCTGCTGCTTCCTTTGCTCCCTACATGCCATTCATTAATCCCATCTCAGACCGCTAACCTCTTCCAGTTTTATCAGAAGAAAAAACGTACTTAAGGTAAAGTTGTGTGGGCTTGGTACATTATGTTTTCTGTAATTAAAATAGCATTAGGCTATTTATTTCTTGTCCCTTGCGCTGCTGATTAGGCAATTGGGAACAAAGAGAAAGAAAAAAAAACAGGAGCACAATTACATGCCAACAGAAGCAAACATTAACTCCCTAATAGGAACAGAGCAATAAAGCATTATTATTGTGGGAGAAGATGATTCAAATGCTTAAACTAACATTTCTAACATTTACAGAAATTGCAACACAAAGCCGCCGAGAGTGGGAAATAGAATCACTTTGAGCTCCGGGTGGGTTTTTTTTCTGCTTTTTTCTTGGTTTCTTTATAAAAGAATCTCGGATTCTCAATTCCTCAGAGGAAAGCAGAAACATTAACAGTTTCCATAGGCCTCCATTAGCAGCTCTAATTTAAATATTGCTTCATAGGTGAGCGCTAATCTTTTTTTTTCCAGAATCCTCCAGATGCGTTTCATCTGTAGAAAGTGCAGTGTGAGAGTCAGTTTGATGGAATGATGTTTAAGTGTGTGTTCCTCCCTGCACGCTGGGGAGCGCTCTATCCCTCAATGAAGGAGCGGAATGTGTCCAAATGAAATCATATTTTCATCTCCAGATACACTTTGTTGTCTTGTCTGATAAATTGCAATCCTCTCCCTTTCTAATATCCTTTAAATAGGATTTAGAAACCTCTACTAACTTTTCAAGGATTGCATCTGCCACTGGCAATTTTTCATTTCAATAGCAGCAACTATCAAGATGCAATAGTGATTTTTTTATTTATATATATATATATATATATATATATATATATTATATGCGCTTCAGTTACCTATCAATTGGGATTCCTAATCCAGTGTGGAAGGTTTTAATGGCATTGCTATTCACTTGTATACTACATATAGATGAATATACATATTGTTGCCATATGGATGGATCTGTCTACAATATAGTGACTGCACTAAGGAAACCTTGTATATAGTACATGCCAATGTTAAAATCACCTACTGTAGGTCTGACTGTGTAAATGATCCATTTATATATGGCTTTCCCAGCATATTCTTTCAGATTAATAATGTATTGGACTCCTGTATTACCCCTGATGCTTCATCATTGATCAGAATCTGCACATAGAGGTGCTTCCAGAATGATGTTGATCACAAGCTTCAGTCTGTAGCTTACCTGTCGCATGTGCATGCATGTGCAAGGCTGCGGTCTCCTGCACTGAAGTCCTTAGAGTGAGGCAATCATGGCAGGACCCCTCTGAGATGTTGATCATATCTGTCCTGTCATTTCTCGCACTGAAACTGACTGTAATCTGCATGAGCACACTATGTGAATGCTGATTGAGCCACGAGGCGCTCCTCTGAGAAAGCGAAGAAAAGCCAGGCTTACATTTATGTCTGAATTTGCATGGCAGCCGTGACCACACTGGCATGCTTTGCATGCATGGCTATGAGATGTCTATGAGATGCATGGCTATGAGATTCACAACAGTGAACAGTCACTGTAACAGTGAAACAAAATCCACTGCCTCAAGAACATCACATGCATGGTCTGTAATGGACTCTAACATTAGAATTCCTTATGACTGGACGATTAAGAGATTCATTATAATTATGCCATCTTTTTCAATCCACTACACCATGTTCCAAGTAAGAACACCAACAGGTAAAAAAAAAAAAAAAAAAAAAAAAAAAAAGACTGACTGGCCTGCCAAACGAACCCATGTGATGTACAACAGATCTACAAAACAAGCTGGGCGTCTGTGTTCCGACGTCCTCTCAAACATCACAGGAGCAGCAGCCTGTTTCTAAAGCAGACAAAAGCTTAAAGCATTCTCAGCACATCCAAGGCTAAATTATTTAATGTCCAAAGACACCTTATTGAACACGTAATGAGGATGCCATGTACTGATACAAAATACTGCTGTTGGGGAATTAATGGTGGGAAAGCAGTTTGTCTGAAGTTTAGGTATGAAACCAACACCGTCCATGTCTGTTAGTAGAGACTGATGGGCAGAAAGGGGTCCCATCAAGTCAAAATCTAATTCTAAAGACTTCACCTCTCAATCAGGCAGCTGTGAGTACCAGGGAGGAGAAGGAATGTGCAAATTCATGAGCTGCATTACATTACACTGAATAAAAGGAAAAGTTATGTGAAGGCAGACCAGGACATAAATGAACTCTTTCGCCCTTTATTATTCCCGAGTGTCTTCAGATACTGCCAGCTAGCAGGAGAAGCAGCTCAGAATCCCTTTAGCCAACATGCAGTACTGCTGAACAGACCCCATCAGTTCTGATGATTTCTCAACAAGGCTCTCTCTGCATGGATGGTGTTAGACAACTCCTGGCTGCAGCATGGTAAGCTGTACGCAGAATCGAAGCAATATTTGAAAAAGTATAAAACTTCAGAAAGCACCTCCTGCAGTACCAATGGCACAGTAAGTACCACTGCGTAGCTGGAGAAACTTAAAAGCCTAAAATGAAAAATGCACCTGGACACACACACTTTTTTTTTTCTTGGTAATCTTGTCTGGTAATACCATTCGCAAAGCGTTTCTCAACAGACTGCAGGGATGACTCCAGTGAGGTTTGTACGCTTAACAATGAACCCTGATTTACAGCAAGTTGTTTTTTTTTTATTTCTTAGTACTACACCTTGTAGTGTGTAGAACAAGCATTCTTTTGGACCCAGTTACTCTAATGCAGTGATAACTCATGATAATTATAGGAGTATTTTTTCTGGACTGTGGCAACATGTGCACTGCATGCTTGTACAGAGAATTAAACTGCACAAACCAGCCGACTGTAGCGTGTGAATCAGGAAGTGTCTGGGGATGCACACAATGAACCTGCATTCTCAATTTGGTTTCTTGCTTGTTTGGGGAAACCCATTTACAAACATAATATCTGAATAATGAAACGATGAAAGGGTGCAGGTTCATCAACAAGAAGAGGTGGAGGGAGGACCCGGCGTTTACTTTAATGAGTGCCTCTACATACAGAGCTAGAACCTGAACTACGCATCAATATAGTTACAGTTAGATGTTCCTGCCTGGGCAGAACCGCTATAGCCTGTGCACCCTCTACGAATTGCAACAGAAACCTGGCAGCATTGGCTGTGCTATATTACCTGCACAAACTGCACACTTTATCAGGCAGGAGATTGTCTCTCTTTCTATTCCTACTCACATAATTAAGATCAGCTCACCCCTCTTGCTCAATACCACAAATAACAATGATTACATTAGAGCAGGTTCAGGAGAAGCCAGGCACCCAATAGCTCTTTTTGTAGCGAATAGTTCTGCAAGGCTGCACAGCCAGCAACTCCCCCCCACAACTCTCTATAGCATGCCAGCACACCAATAATAAATTAAGATATTCCTGGCTGCATCTGCACAGGGGAAATTAGAGCATTACCTGCTCTCTGCCGCGCACAGGCATCCTAGCCGCATGCACAGCCCATGCTGAGAGACCAGCTGTCTGGGAATGTGTGCTCCGATGGCAGCGCGGGAGCCAGGCGATCTCACAGGAGACTCTCCTCTAATATCCCAACTGCTGCACGGCAGGACCGTTCCCTTCATAGCACAATATTCAAACAATCCTCCTCCTCGACATTTTTTAAAACTAGACAAAGAAACAAAACGGCGAACCAAAGCACACAGCAGGTGCAGCACCCCCTCCCCTTCCCCTTCCCCTTCCCCTTCCCCTTCCCCTTCCTCTTCCTCCCCCTGCTTGGAGATCGTTGTCATCACATCTTCGTTTGTTTCAAACCCAGTGTTATTAAGGGGCAGGGACCTTCTTGCACAGCCAGTGTTAAGCGATATCTCCACACTGATAACTCCAGATATTGCTTTTATTTTAGATCGCCACTGCTTTCCTGTAACAAAACACAGCATTCACAGACAACCTTGTAGGCAGCAGTGTTGAAATACATTAGTCTCTGGAGGAGAGAACAGCCCCTCGGGAAGCAAGCAAGTGTTCTCGAAGTCGGAGTTAGCCATCGGACACAACGTGACTCGATAAATAAATCAACATTTTATTACTTGTCATGACGCACGTGTCTCAACAGAAAACAGAAAAAGTAAGAGAAAAGCGATATAACTAATGTTAATAAACTGTCAAACTAAATTATCACAGCCCCCTTACACACATTAAAAAATGCAGCAGCAGCTCTAGATTAATTATGAATACCTGTATAGGAGGTATTCAAGATACACGCAAAATTATTTAACAGAGTGGTGAAGCAACTCACCAGAATTGAAAACACCAATTACTCATGCCTTGTGTCTGATTTAGGTCCAACTTTTTGTAGCAAGAGAAACAGCGGTGCGTTTCGCTGTTGGCTTACATGCACTCATGGAAATCCAAATACAAAACAATTCAATGTTCTGGAAACATTGAATAAACCAATCAGTGTGCCTGAACTCTTGCGATAACAAGTCACATTTGAAAAGACTGAATAAACCATTTGAATTGAAGTTTGATGATGAGTTATCAGGTTACAAAACAGCAATGTTATCAGCTGTGAAAGAATTGCTACTGTGCCAAAAAGGTGTTCTTTTAAGCAAAGTTCCTGTTCCTATAGGCGGAGCACTTCAAGCAGGAAAAATCTGTTTCACCGCAAGGGTGTTCTCTTTGGCGAAGTGTTCTCTTAGGAGGTGTTCCTATACGCAGAGACTACTGTATCCATTTATAGGAGACAGTACTCAAGTTGCTTAGAAGAGTGAGATTTCCTCATTAAAATGTCCTTTAACGTGACTCCTAAACCTACATGGCTAGAAAGACAGTCGCCAGCTTTAACCACTGAGCCACACATCCTCCTGCTCAACTCTACAAACACAGTGTGGATGCAGAACAGAAAAGAAGAAAAGAATGCTGAGCGTATTTTCAAACCAAATTGAATTCTGGGAGAAGCGCAACACCCGCAGCTTGAAGTCGGTGCAACAATTTCAATTGTGTAAAAAAATGTAGCAGCTGAAACAAGCGTTAATAAGTGCACCCAGCCAGGGGCAACTGCAAATAATGAAGCAGCAATTAAAATGAACTACTGCGACATGCTTTTAAAATAACTAATCATGAAAAAATAAACACAGATACACACTTTTTAATTTTCTTTTTAAAGAAATACAATTCAATAGTCGCAACATAAAAGCTACAGAAATCCTGCATTTTTGCTTAATTTTGACTACAGAGCAGGTTCAGCAATTGTAGGGACACAGAGTAGCAGAATACGAGAAGCACTATGTGCAGATGCAAGGGGCAGGCTCTGTCCAGAGGAGAGGGAGAGGGAAAGGGAGTCCAGTTCTTTTGCACTGTGGTTTAGACGCTCGCTCCACCCTGTTAAACAAACAGGAAAACATCTATACTGTGTATATAAAAATGCCCTCCACGAGGCAGTCCACCGAAGTGCTAGCCAGGGGTGTATACGATGTATACTGGTAGACACCTCCTCGCAATCCGATTGGAAAGTTCCACACGGCCACACTATAGGGAGACTAACATCAGACTACAAAACTAAAGGAAAAGGAAAAAGGGGAACGCTACTCGATCAAAGGAAACGAAGGAAAACCAGGTTAATCTAGACAACTAGTCCAACACTCCTCCGCCCAAGAGAAAATCTACAACGTTAAGTACTGATCAAAGAATCTCTTTTAAATACCAAAATCCCTGCAAAGATCTCATGTCTGGCTGGGTATGTTTTGCTGTGCATTAACACAATCAGCAGAGCACTTCTTTGATTTTTTTTTTTTTATTTTTTTAATCCAGCTATCAGAAGCTGCTGAATATATGCTTCATAGCTTCAGAGAACCCTTTTGTTCTTCGGGGGATGATCAGCTGGTTCTGTGGCGAGGGGGGCTGAGCAGGAAGGGAAATCACAGGGGCTCCTCGGATTCAAGAAGTCAAATTACCTCTGAGCCGTGGCACGGCTGAGAATTTACATGCAAAAATACATACAGGCAGCACTACACAACATCTCTACTGTTAGGACTTTTAATGAAGCCCCAGTTGCGATGACACTGGAGCGGTGAGAGCTATGGTGGGATAATTACTTGGTTCCCTCACAGCTGAGTTTCACAGATGCATTATTAACGGCACACACCGCGCCATAACGAGCGCTGAAAACATAGGTGGGATTTGCAGACCCCGGCATCCGCCATTAGCAGATTGGCGCATTCACAAATTAGTGTTTTCACAAAAACCTGGGAAGGATGTGAAATTCCAACAAATTCTTGTGCATGCTAAAAAGAAAAAAAAAAAAAGCTTCAGACTGCCATGACCGGATATGTCACCTCTCCTGGCACAGAGCGCTCTGAGTGGGGCACCATGGGAAATTACTCAATCGAAATGCATTGATTTTCTGCAGAAAATAGACAGTACTCCTGATGGGGAATTAAGGAATAGAAAGTAACAACCTCATTTTTTTCTTCTCCTGTTTCCCTTCCCTCCCTGTCTCCTAATGATCAGCACACAAATAAACCGAGCAAGGCCTTCAAAACGGTACATCCGATTTCTATAGTGCTTCTGTTTAACCAAACAAGCAATACACTTGTGTAGTGTAGGATCGTAGCTCCATGTAAACGATTGTTCTGTTTTCATGAAGATAATGTTCACAAGCCAGGGTGGGCTGCACAGCATGGTCAGGAAATATGACCCCCTTCTCAGTGTGCTTTTTAAATCATAAATAAAGAGAGCACCCTAACAGAATGGACGCAGTAACACTGCAGTGGCCAATCCCTTTTGTTAAAGCACTCCAGTGTACTGCTTTGCTGTGTTATTGTGACATGCTGCAGCATACAGACCCTCACTGTATTGTAGTAATGCTGCACGTGCACTGCAGCGTTGTGCAAGAATCTTCACTCCCAGTCTCTCCTCTCTCTGGTGCTAAACGATCAATTTCAAGGTGACCCTTTCCGCATTACCCCAAGTGTTTCCACATGCACACAGAACCCACAGTCTCCCAGTAATTAACACCACAGCTTAATGAAGTCCAGCTGCTAGCAAGGCAAGCTGAAGCAATGCCAAGCCCAGACAACTCCACTTGGAAGCTGCCTGCTGGAGGCATGTGGCCGTAATGCCATCCTTTTCACTTCCTTCAGCGTCCACATGCAGTTTAAGGGAATAGCTGGAGCAGATTGCAAGCCGCAGTCTCCTTGAATACAGCACATTAGGCATGTTGAAATAGCATGGCAGTGTAGCGAGTTTCTACAAGACCTCAATGAGTACAAGGAGTGTACACTTACAGCTGTGCTTAGAATACTAGTAATGATATACTGAGCTGTATACTTACTACAGTATCTTTTCATTGAAGCATTTCCAACAATACAGTTACCAAGTCAGTAATATGTGAACATTAGAAATAACATTTAAAAACAAGGATAGATAAATAGGCAATTAACAATTACATTTACAGATCTTATGCATGATATTTACTAACCATGTCTGCTCTCTTTGTACTATGAGTTAAACAAAGGAAACTGTGGCCTGTCCTCAAGGTCAGTTGGTGAGTGACCAAGCTCTCTCTGCCCTTAGCATTACTGACAACGCCACTCCACACCCTCAAAACCACTCAACAGCATCCACAATACTAAAAACAAGCCCCGTCAATCACACCGGACTGACAGCATGAACATACAATAAAACCTCAATCCTCCTTACAAAGACAAAACCACTACTTTCAGTAGCTGGTAACCTAACACTGAAGTGAAATTTAATTATAAACCTGTGCTGCATAAAACCACATGCACACGCACACTCATGCACGTACACACACACACACACACGTGTTCATGAAGAATTTGACAGACACACCACCACACACTGCCATTGTGAGTGTGCGAATGCTGCAGTCATCACTGCAGTGATCAGAGGGGAAAATCACAACTGGTGCTCTACTCCGGGACCTCCTGCACTGACAGGAATGACAAGGGTTATACAGCTGGAAGTTTCAATGCAGAATGAATTAGCAAGGAGCTGACTGAAATTCATCATGCATACATCAAGTTGTGTCTGTATCCTAACACTCATACAGGAAAGCACAAGAACCACTACATCACACTCGGTCCTTTACTAAACCCTATCACTCACACAGGGAAGCACAAGCACCACTCCATCACACTCAGTCCTTTACTAAACCCTAACACTCACACAGGGAAGCACAAGCACCACTCCATCACACTCAGTCCTTTACTAAACCCTAACACTCACACAGGGAAGCACAAGCACCACTCCATCACACTCAGTCCTTTACTAAACCCTAACGCTCACACAGGGAAGCACAAGCACCACTCCATCACACTCAGTCCTTTACTAAACCCTAACGCTCACACAGGGAACACAAGCACCACTACATCATACTCAGTCCTTTACTAAAAGCTCCAACATAATATACTGACACACGACAGCAACAAGAAAAGACAAACCAAAGGGTTTTCACCCTAGAAACACACACGCACACCCACCCCACACACACAGTGCTGTCTTTTTCACATTCTGTTCCTACATCTTTGAGGGAGCTCCCCTGAATGCACTTGGTATAGATCTCCAAACAGCTTGTAATTACTTTTAATAAACAGCATAAGAAATAACCCAAGCGCAAACAGATAACAATGAGATCTCCAGAGGATTTAATGCCGCCGAGCCTTGCAAACAAACATTGACAAGATGTTTGCATTTTATTTATTTGTATTAAATGCTGCCAGACTGCCAGGCAGTCTGACTCTGTGACCCCCATTCCCCTCGTCCCAACCCGGTGTTAACGGTCAGTGTGTCTGGACCGCCAGCCTGGGAGGCTGAAGAGCTCTGCTCTATAAGTGAATGCCAGAGGAAGTCATTTGTATCTCTCTGCTTTGAAGTCCAGAGGGTTTTAAACCTCAAGGACTGCCTCAGCCAATCCAGTTCTGGGTATCTGTCATTGTCCTACAGTACGGGACGTGCCACCAGATCCGAACAGATGTTTTTAAAAACTCATGTTGGCGCAGTGGCTTAGTTTATAACCCTGATGCAATGAAGTGCAATCCCACACACACGCAGACACGCACATGCACACGCAGACACGCACAGTCTTCGTACACAAATCAGTATTTCAGTTCAAAGCAATAATGCAGGTTGATTTCTATCATTCAATAGCACAGTGGCACTGCACATGGCTCGTGCTAAACCCAAAACCAGCACCAACTCAAACAGAAGCTAAAAAGGATTTCAATTCCGTTCTTTATAGATCTTCCATTTACAAAAGTGCCTTTTTACAAAGCCTGAACATGGTCTCCCCTCCCACTTCAACTCCTCACAGACACTCTGCTTCATCCCAGCCTGTCCAAGCAGGGGGAAGCTAAGGGAGAGTATGCAGTGCAGAGTGGATCCAGCACTACTCCTCGTCACTCTCTAAGGGGGAGTATGCAGTGCAGAGTGGACCCAGCACTACTCCTCGTCACTCTCTAAGGGGGAGAATGCAGTGCAGAGTGGACCCAGCACTACTCCTTGTCACTCTCTAAGGGGGAGAATGCAGTGCAGAGTGGACCCAGCACTACTCCTCGTCACTCTCTAAGGGGGAGTATGCAGTGCAGAGTGGACCCAGCACTACTCCTCGTCACTCTCTAAGGGGGAGAATGCAGTGCAGAGTGGACCCAGCACTACTCCTCGTCACTCTCTAAGGGGGAGTATGCAGTGCAGAGTGGACCCAGCACTACTCCTCGTCACTCTCTAAGGGGGAGTATGCAGTGCAGAGTGGACCCAGCACTACTCCTCGTCACTCTCTAAGGGGGAGAATGCAGTGCAGAGTGGACCCAGCACTACTCCTCGTCACTCTCTAAGGGGGAGTATGCAGTGCAGAGTGGACCCAGCACTACTCCTCGTCACTCTCTAAGGGGGAGTATGCAGTGCAGAGTGGACCCAGCACTACTCCTCGTCACTCTCTAAGGGGGAGTATGCAGTGCAGAGTGGACCCAGCACTACTCCTCATCACTCTAAGGGGGAGT
This sequence comes from Polyodon spathula, assembly GCF_017654505.1. Taxonomy (NCBI): domain Eukaryota; kingdom Metazoa; phylum Chordata; class Actinopteri; order Acipenseriformes; family Polyodontidae; genus Polyodon; species Polyodon spathula. Next base: position 294,638 of record NC_054554.1, read on the forward strand.
ATGCAGTGCAGAGTGGACCCAGCACTACTCCTCATTACTCTCTAAGGGGGAGTATGCAGTGCAGAGTGGACCCAGCACTACTCCTCATCACTCTCTAAGGGGGAGTATGCAGTGCAGAGTGGACCCAGCACTACTCCTCGTCACTCTCTAAGGGGGAGTATGCAGTGCAGAGTGGACCCAGCACTACTCCTAAACTCCTCCTAACCGCTTTGCTTGGCTGGTAACAGGTGCTCAGGAGTGGGCAGCAACAAGTAGGTGGACATCATAAACAGTAGGAAGGCTAACAACAACAACAGTTTCCTGACTCATCTATTTCACAGCGAGTTTTATTGAATACCAAAACTCATAAATATAAAAAATACAAAGACATTTTAGCAACAAAAAAATAAGTGTTTTTCAACTTTTCCACATGCATGAAAAACTCCAAAGTGATTAGCAAAGCATCTTCCCAGCGTGTGCCCCTACTGAGATTGTATCTCTGATCCTAGACTGCAACATGTGCCCCTACTGAGACTATCTATTCCACCATTCTTCCCTAATGCAATATCTTGGCACAGTTCCTCATATACAGTATATGTGATTGCAGTTAATCTGAACTATAATGTTTATCTACCGAACTGACTGGGGAGGCCCTGTTTTTGAATTCTTACATTCCTTCAGACCTAAAAGTGGATTTTAATTTGTCTGCAAATGTGTCCATACTTTAGGGTGCCTGGGCCTCACCACAGTACGCAATATTGCTTTTCAAAAACAACAGCATTTTATTTCTTAAATCCAACAGTTATTGAGATACCAGTGTGTAACACAAACCTTGCAGCTGCAGACTTTCTCCTAGACACGTCCGAGAGGGCAGGGTAAAAACAGAAGGCAGTGTACAGTTAGTTTACATTTTGTCCAGGGAAGCAATGCTGTTCAAGGGCCACACATACCTGGAGGGCCAGAATTTGTAGGGAATTTCTGTATCCGACAAACCCTTTTTAAAATAAAAAGCACAGGAATTGAATAAATACATTTTTTAAAAAGCATTCAAACCATTAGCAATGTGAATATTTCTAGAATGTTTTGCACTGGTTTGCATGACAGCGGCTGCTTGCATTAAACCCATTCATTACTGCATTCAGTTATGGAATGGTATTTACTTCTGTGCGTTCAGTTGGTTTTTAAGCGAAGGGAAAACTTCACTTCACCTAGTCATGGCTTACTGCATGACAAGCAATGGAGGCATCATTTTACTGCACAATATAGCAGTGTGTGCTCTAGAACAGTTTTTAAAGGACTTAATTTTAGTGGACTGCAAAGGTCATGCAATTGCAAATCCAAAACAGAATATTTACTTCTGGTTCACCCAACATCAGCTGGAGGTGTTTTGCATATTGCTGTTGAGTCTGGTCCTGAAAAAGCGAGTTCCACACATTTCCCACACAATAGCGTGCTGACCCGAGCCCTCCATGCACTGTGGAATTGCACTGCAAGAACCCAACTCCCACCACCACCTCCTCCACAAACAGGGCTGGCATCGTCCAGCTTGAGTACAAGCAAAAAGCAACAGCAGTAAAGGATGTGGTAGACATGCTACATAGAGACTGCTATATAGAGACTGGAGAAAGAAACATGAGACCCTCAGAGCTATACAGTCCGTCCAAAAGGGGTTTTAGCATGCATTCTCAACGTGCACAAGTATGGGGCAAGTGTTCACTGTAAACGGCTGCTTTTGCTTGATATTGCCTTTCGTCTGTGTGCTCTGGCTCTCTTCCAGTAGTTTTTATTGTTTTCCATTGCGCTCTTGAACTCTACACAGATGAAAACAATATCTATAGATATAGAAGCCTGCAGTAGATGATAAACAGGTTCTAAAATGAAAATCTAAATGAAAAACAGATTGTGATTAAATACACAGCGGGGACTGTGCTACCCAAGGGTGCCCTGAACCGTTCAGAGAGCTGCACTAAGTAATGGTCACCAGTGGTTCTGACTGAGCAAGTATTTTGCCTTGCTAAAAATAACCGGAGTGGTTAACCTTAGGGAGTTCTGCTTGTTGTAGTCATCTAAACTGCATGCAGACAAAAAACCAGAGGCAGCCAGTGCTGAAGTACTGTACGCACTCATTTTACAACAAGGCTTCCTCTCCTCACATTAATCAGGGTTTCGAACAAGACGACACATTCATGCTCTCCCACAAAGAGGAATGCGCCGCTGGTCTGAGTTTCCTGTACAGTATCTATGAAGAGGGTCACTGTAGGGGGGTTTAAATGGCTTCTGAAAATCTAAACACACGTGACGTCAAGGAACTGCAGCACACGAAAAAAAACACTGTTTGCTGCAAAGGGCAGTTTAATTTACTACAAGGCAAAACAAAGTTGAGAATTCATCAAGTTATAATTAATGACACCAAAAACAATAGGAAGCGACTGCAGTGCTATTTGTATAAATCACTTGCGAACCTGAACCGGTGAAGAAAATCTTTGTGCTCTATAAGTGGGCTCTCAGTCCCTCCCAATAGTAATTGTATTTAAGTGCTGCTCCAGCTTATGTGTGCCGATGAATTGCAATAAAAGTGCAATACCCGAAAAGCTTGTGACACCTTCTGTAGCGAAATATCGCTTTATTGTTATTAAAAATAACAAACACACACAGATTTTCTGGCAAAAATAACATGAGTGTATAAAAGCAAACTACGGGCAATAGAAAATGTACATTTATACTCTGCACATAATGTAGACATTTTATTGCTTGTGAATGCAATTTGACAAAAGTTATTGTTCCACTCGCATAAAGAGAAATGACATGTGGAATACAGAGCAATGCATTCGGAATCTGTTCATTACGAGTGTCTTTCCTCCTTGTGTAATTCTGTGGACTGTCCTTAAAATATTCACACAGAAAGGTGCCGCTTCTCAGGTGGAAAGAAAGGGATAGTGCTGCTTCAGATTACTGAGATCACACATTGAGATAAAACTGGAAGGGGTGCAATCATCCACCATAAATTATCTGGGATAAAAAAAAACACATCCAGCAAGAGTCATTTTCTTAAGAGCCCTTTGATGCTTTAAAAATAATAATAATTCAAATAAAAATAAAGTTTTGGACTGTCTTTAGATTTAATAATAGAATGTAATTGCAAACACTAATATTACCAATATTCATCAGAGCAATGCGTTGTGCATTAGTATCAGTATAACGACAATGGTTAACAATGAGAGTTTATTGCGTTTATCAGCTAATCACGGTTCATGTATTCTGGAAGCTCTGCACATCACAGCCCATGCTCTGTTGTCTCAAATAAATGATTCATATTGACTTTGCAGGTACAGTGGCAGATAGGTGCATCTGCAGGTGTGTATGTAGCCAGGGTGCTTTTCCTGCTCTCTGTAATCCTGGATGAGTTACACTTGTTTTTTTTTTGGTATCTCTATTGAAAATCAAACATCATTCATATATATATATATATATATATATATATATATATATATATATATATATATATATATATATATATATATATATATATATATATATATAAAAAAATGAAACCAGCAGCAATCTCTATTCACAAGTCCACATGCTTCATACTTTATTTAAAAATGATTATTATTTCTAAGGCTTGGAGGCATATCATCAACATGCAATTCATGATTAGTGCTTCAGCCTATATACTGCTCATTGTATTATAAACAGTCTGCAATGAGAACCAGCGCTGGTGCTGCTGCTGATTCTAGCATGTTAAAAGGCTGGATACAGCAGCAGCAATAATAACAACCTAATATAAGCTTGCATGCACTGCATCCATAATGTCCAAATTAAACTTTCATTAAATATGTTTTCTCAACCTAAAAAAACTAATTTACATAACAGTGTATCATTTCAATACCCATCACTTCACCACAGTACAAATTACACTGTCTGAGCACATCTGCGCACACACACACACACATATATATGTATCGTCCAACTGAGTCAATTCAATTCAAAGTTTAGCTGCTTCTTCCTACATGTCTGTGCAGGAGCAGCGGGCTTTATCCAAGGTCACACTTTTAGCTTATGAGATTTCTGAATCCTCTTGAGCAGATTAACCCTCACAAACAGGGGAGTTTGGGAGTGTTGACTCTGGGATGCCACAGAGCGCTACTGAAGACCTGCAACACCAATTATGTCATGGGCCAGCAACTAGACAAAGCTCGCATACAAAGCTCTATGCAATGACAAGTCAAAAATGGAACAAAGAAGGAAGACTTCAGCTGTCTGCAAATTTTTAAAAAACCATCTGCATTAAGGATGCATCCCATCAGCAGGGCTGTTGTATTGGGTTTAAATATCTGTCATGAGACTCATGATACCAAGATCCTGGAACAAAAACCACCTTTAGAATTACCTGGAGGTTCTAGCCAGTTCTCCTCCTGTCTATTAGCTATAGCACATAAGATTCTGAAACTCCAGGGGATGTCTTTGTTTTACAGCAGACAAGCGAACATTGATTGCTACTGCAAAACAAGGCAAAAAGCACAGCACTCAACCCTCATTTCACAGGTGCCTGAATTGTTTATTACAAGACTACCAGATCAAATGGAGATGCCAACATGCAAGAGATTATCTGCCGAGGCGATAGCACAGTGAAAGACGCCTGTCATCTCTCAGTGACGGTTCTTGTTTGCAGGAGTAAAATGAATGTAAAATAAAGACAGTGTCTAAATAACGTTTATGACAGTTGACAGCCTAGTTCTGAAGCCGCATTCCTTCACAAGAAATTCAACTTGATATACTTGCATGTTTCACTCTAGTTTGTTAAACGTATGCTTCAGGCCACGTTAGGAATTAGTCAGGATTCCTGTCAAACCCATCTCTAAAAACCTTTTCACTGCATCAGCGCAGTACTGGGAAAACTAAAACAGAAACAAGATCGCTGGCTGTTTGCATTTTAAAATGTCTGTTTAAACAAGGCTCATGTTACTTTCAAGATCTGAAAGCAGACAAGGCTTAAATTATGTACAAGCGTCTGCATGAGAGTGTGATTCATATCTGGTTTAGAGGCATGCATAAGGTCCAACTGATCTCTTCCTTGCAGTAGCTTTAGAGAGCCTGTGTTATTTTATGCAGAGTTTACAGGGTTGTACAGACACTGAACAACGTCCTCTTCTGTTGTGAACCAACTAAACGTCAGCGCAAGTCAAGCACCGACCGTCCCTCCCTCGTATTAGCATGTCCTCAACAGCTTGGAGGATTCAGCTTTAACACTGGACAGCAACATTGTCAGCAGCTCTAGCTCACATTACATGGCAAACAGAAAACACCCCCCCCTCTGGCCAATACAGTTCCGCTGCCAAAGAGGTGACGGCAAACACACAGGGGGTGTTGCTCTCATCATCACC